>NW_024609884.1:8800550-8916284 GCF_016920785.2 Ixodes scapularis | reverse complement strand
GCAGGCATGTTTGTCAATTTTTAGAAAAATAAATAAATTTTAAATAAATATGATTACTTTATATTACAAGCAAGCTATACCCATAGTTTGCGCCTAAAACGTATTAGAGTTCTCCTAATGTTATCGCTTTAGTTATTCACTCTCAAACGGGCCCCCTCCATCAGTGCGCGTTAATGCAACTGTCCACCACCTCATGCCTTACGATTTTTCCTGCCCCAAGTATTTTTTCTAGTCAAAACTAAGTTTGGATTCGTTCATACCAGACACTAGACAATAACATATAAAAACATCAGTTGATTTGAAAATGTCGACTAGCCATCCTTTGGTCGATCTTATCTGAAATCACCCAGTTATGACCTTGTTTTGTTGCAGGCGTTTATACTCGATGACGAGCAGCGTACAACTATTTAGGCCCTGTGCTGTTTTTGGATACACAACAAATATACACATTTTTATTATTATTATTATTATTATTATTATTACTATTACTATACTAATAATAATTCTTGCTTATTATAGTATGCTAACTTTACTAAGGTATGGCATCACATTATTTGGTAACTGTGCAGAAATATGGAAAAACTAAAATTGACCGCATTCTTAGGAATTTGTTAAGAAGTGTCGGTTATCATTATGATCTTTCATCAGAAGCTGACATCTTTGAGGCTCTACAACTGCCTAACTTCCATTCACTTTTTTTGCAATGTGTTGCGCTTTCTCATTTCTGGTGTAGTGAATTTAAACATTCTTTTGTGCCCCGCAGAGATTGACGTACCTCTGATCGCTTTATAATCCCCCGGTGTTTTAGAAGATATGGTAAGCGAGAGCACTCTTACTGTGTGTATACATTCTTAACAGACTCCCCGACCACTTCTTTCAAGCTCCAGTAGTAAAAAAACTAAAAAAAAGAAAACCCTCGAACAGTTTTACGCTCTAATTAATTGTACAATTTCAATAGTGTAGTGTTGTGTGATATTTTGTATCTAAGATGCTTGCTGTGATATTGTGAGGTGATTATTTTCTGTTTCTCGTATAATGGCGATAGATGTTTTAAATGGGTGCTCTACAGACTTCTTCTGTGCTATATGTGACATTCCATTTGCTGGGTACTGTCCTTCGAGCCTCTACTGGCTTCGACAGACCCGTTACTTTAGAGTGTTATCAAGGTACCTAAATAAATAAAATGATGATGATGATCATGATGTATTCTTGTTTTTAAGGTAGAGCTGCCTTTACTATTCCGGTTGCTTTTTCTAGGTTGATCGGAGGTTCTTCGCTTGTTTCTGCCGGAGAGGTAAGACTTGTTGCAAAGCTGCTGGTGCTTCTCTTGCCTGCGTGGTGGTGTGGTGTGCCGTCTCGTTTTGGGATTCCAGTGTGTCCAGGTAGCCACTTAATGGTCAGGTTAGAATTGTTTTCTGAGCTTCTCTAATTACAGTGCTATTTTTAACAGTTCTCATTGTTCTATCCTGTTTACACGCTCTACACGCCATCGGCGGGTCTGAAAGTCTAGGCTTTGTACAACATTTCGAGAGTTCATTGAATCGCTTTCGGCAGCTGCCAGGATGGATCTCAGTTCGGCCATTTTGACTGAATTCTTCTCCGCATCTTTATGTTCCGATCCTGCTCCCAGTTTATTTCGCCCATGCTGTAGTAACAGCCTCAGAGTTATTCAGAGCATCCGTATATTAACTTATTTGTCACCTATTTCTTTTGTCCCCCCCCCCCCCCCCCCCCTTCATGTAATGCCTCCGGGCGCTTTGAGGGAAAAAATAAATTAAATTAAATTAAATATATTTGATTGATGAAGAATCTGCTAGCACAGAAACGTTTCCACTCTTTCAAAGAATTGTCAGCGGAAGTAAAATCTTTCCCTTTGCGATGCGAAAAGATACAAAAAGAGGCTATTTCACGGTATAAAAAAGGGGCGATCAATATGAATAAATTGTAGTCGCACTCTGTCTTCCGACGTAACAAAGATACCACATTGATCAAGAGTTCCCAACACAATTTGTAGGTATTTGTTATTAATTACAAATATGGCAAATGCTTATAATTTAACTGTTTGGTTTGTTTCGAAAATAAAATAAAATACATTTATTTTCCCTGTAATGCCAAATTAGAGCGCAAATGCTAATTAGAGAGCAAATTAGAGCTCGGTGCAGAGAGGGTGGTAGGCCCCTCCTCCTCCCTCTCCCCCTCCTCCTCTCATTCTTCTCCCTTGCTCCCCTCCCTCGTGACGTCACTCATGAAGGCCTCGTGAAGGTCGTGACCTTCGCGAAGTCACGCGTGGGTCACGCGTGACCCTCTTGATGCGAGACCCTCGTGACGTGACGTCACGTGTAACGCCATTATGGGAAACGTCCCATAATGCAACGCAAGGTTACGCCGACGGCGACGGCGACGCCGCTCAAGCCGGAAACGGGCACCTAAGAGCTGCGCTCTAAAAGGTAATCATTTTATTTTTAGAGCGAGCTTTTTTTTGTAATGTGATGTCATAAAATGTATAAACTTATGAACAATGAAAGTGAGACAGGGGAAAACGTAAAGCAGTAACGAGGGAGTCGGAGCAGAGTAGCGCAATCTAGAACGCCCTCTTTCGGCGACTAGCGGCGAACGCCCGGGGGTTCCAACTCCCATCAGAAATGCATGGGGAAGGTGAGAAAATCGCTGTTTCTTCAATATTGTGGGGATGTACGGAACGTCAATAGTTTTTGACATAATAAAGAAACATTTTAGAATAATTTGCGCTATGTTGCATGCCATGTAAGGGCGTGCCATGCTTGAGCGGCATTACGCAGCAGACGACGCGGCGACGTCACGGAGACGTCGCACCGTCCACGTGACCCGCTCCGGCCAACCCAGGTGACCCGCTCCGGCCAACTCGCCTGCATCGCCACTTAGTTCAACCCCCAGGAAGTCCATCTCCGCTGCATACAAAAATCGTCTGCTTCAAACGCAGACGATTTTTGGAAATTGCCTTTTCAAAATTTTCACACGCATCCGATATTATAAAAACGCTAATAAAGTGTTTAGTGCTTTACCAACTTCACGACAGACTAGTTTCGAAAAGTGTGAACTTGGCATTTATCTTTTAATCAGCCGTGTTGAGTCGATCTCCCTGTATTCTCCCATAGGGCGGTCCGCCTCCTGGAACCCCGAGTACCACGTGACTCGCGCCGCGCTGCTCTGTCGGCAGTGTCTGTCCGCACCCCCCCCCCCCCCCCCCCCCCCCCCCCCCCCGCAGCCCCTTCGTGACGCCACTGTATCTACCCTGTGAGAAGAAATAATCTACCCACAAACCAGTTTGCAAATAATTTATTTGCGTACAGTAAAAAAAAAAAAGAATTGGCAATGTTTAATAATGCATGAAATGGCAAAGTTCTATAACGCATGATATGGAGTTTTTAAGAGTGACTGTTTCAATTGTTTGGAAGTAATTAAACAGTTACTTGTTCCAGGAATGAAGCCAGGGAGGGGGAAGGAGGATACTGTAGGGTTGTCACATGATCAGGGAGGGGGAAGGAAAGGCACTGCAGGAGGGGGTTGATGGCAAAAGGGGAGCAAAAGAGGGTGGGGGCACTGTAAGAGGCTGAAGAGTGATTGGGAGAGGGGAACATAGAGGAATGGGGAGAGGGAATTGGTGTGTCTTGTGGCATAAATTTCCCCACTAAATTTAGTGTTGGAACTGAATTTGTTGCGTCCCATGACCAAGGTGGGGTGGGGAAGGGAGAGGGTATCCTAGGAGGATGGGAAGAGGGGGGGAAGGAGGGGGAGCAAGAGGAAAGATGTCAGATGTGGAGGACACCCGGGGGAGGGGGGGAGAGAGAAGGGGACAGAAACGATGGAGAGAGGGGATTGGTGCATCATGGGACATCAATTTCTCCGCTACATTTAGCAAAGAAAGTGAATTGCTGTATAGGTCACGTGACATAAATTTCCCCACTAAATTTATTAAAAAAATGCACGAATGAACGGACAGACATCCAGACAGACAAACAATATTTTGGGACTAGGGGGTTCCGTTAAAAAGCATTTTATGCTTTAAAAATAAAAGATGAGGTTCTACAGCGGTTCACTAAATGTAGTGGGAGATCAAATTCAAGTCCTACATTCCTTTAGAAAATCCCCCCTAGCATAAAATAAATACTGTGACAGCAGGAGAATGAAGCATTGAAGATGCCAGTTAGATGAGAGACCTTGATCATGAGTTCCTTCTAGGTTTCACCACAAGAACCTTTCGTCCACAAGAGCCTTCTTGACCAGGTTTCTCCTGCTCAGCAATCTTCGAAATCCTTCTAACATCTGAAAAGTTAAGAATATTTTAGTACTTCTTATGCCACCTTAAAGGCCAATAAGCAGCCAGAAAAAAAAACAAAAAAACTGCCTCAATTCCTCCTTTCTGTATAAGAAAGAGGGAACCATCCTCTTGCTGCAAGTAGCAGCTTAGAGACCCACTCCTGTGGGGAGGAAGAGAGAAGAATGCAAGAGAATGGAGAGAAGGAAACGAATTTCTTCCTGGAAGATGACGGCGGAATTTTCACTACACAACTACACAAGTCTCCACCTTGCCACATAGAAGAAAACTAAAGAAAAAAGCAAAATCTTTGCCTCAAGTCTACTATTGCAGTTTAAATTGTTTCACTTCAATTTTTTTTAAATACTTTTTATAGATAAATTAGCAAACCTTGTCAATGATGTAGGTGAAGACTGCAGAGATGACAAAGTCAGAAGATGCAAAGTCAATCACACAAAACATGAGCATGTCGAAAATAACAAGCGTAAGCTCGTGCCCATGGTAGATGACAGCATCAAAGGAGTGTCCATTATCTGAAATTATATAAAAAGCAGGTCATAAGAAAATCAATCTTGATAAAATGAAAACTGATGCATCCAAAGTTTTTTTTTCTTACCATTGTAAAAAAAGCCACGGTCTACAACGTCACTGAACTCAATGTCAAGCAACTTCTCAAAAAGTGTTCGATCTTTTACAGTGTAGTCAATATCCTTCAGGGACTGTAAAAGCACACAGATCAAAATGAGAAAAAGTAAAACAGTTAAAGGGGGGGGTGCAACCATTTCCGGACTTCGGTCAAAAAGTTGTGGAAGTCGCCCTCTGACTACTTGTAAGGTAAAGAACAGAACAGAACTCCGATTTCGCCTGCGTGTCCTCGTTGTTGTGTAAAAAAAAAAAGGATAAATATTGGCATTTCTGGCACCTCTCAACTCACTCCGTCTTCAGGGTCACACCTGGTCGCGCTTCTAGTGACGTAATTCGAGCTGCCGTGTAGGTTCCCCGCGTTTTCTCTCGGAGGACGCTTCCTCTCCCTCTATCTGTTGAGATTAGTGGGCGTTATGCTGCAGTTTAGAGTCGAGCAAGGTCAGGTAATCTCGCCATAGTTCCTTCGGCTGCCACTTGCGGCTACAGGTGGGGGAGAAAGCTAGACTTTTGCTTTGCGATTATGTAGCGGAATCGCAACGTTTTTTAATGAAGGAGATGTTTTCTCTATCCTCCGGGACACGATAAATAATGTAAAAATGACGAGATACAAATTCTTTTAATCTTAAAATCGTTGCACCCCCCCCTTTAATGATGTCTGCTCACATGAGGCCAACGATGCAGAGCTGACAAAAATGTAAATACAATATACAGGGTGTTTCACCCATGAATGAGAATAGTAATTAAAAAAAAGAAGGCACTTGAAATGAAGTGATTCTTTTGGGATAACAATATTGACCATGGCGAATGTCAGGTTATGTAAGGTGATAAATACCAAGTTAGTGACCCAAAGTCGCTCATGAACTTTTGAAATATGCTCCTTGCCTGCCACAATCCATTTAGAGCTTTTTGCCAGTCGTACAAGTACTATCTCCCAGCTGGTGTTAGAACTTGGACAACTAAACTGTACTCCATGCTATTCTCTTCTCTGGTAAATTTAAACTGTAAAAAGGCACACCATGCTCTGATGTCTCCTCAGGCGCTCAGCTATAGGCTTTTTTTTTTCCCCTCAACTTCAGAACGGGGGACTCCAGGCAGCCTAACTATGCCACAAGACGGCACGGAAAAGAATTTAATTTTTCTGACTTCTAAAAATTGCTATAGCATATTTGGAGGACAGGCAACAGGTCTCCAACTGAAATGTGACAGATAAGGAAAATATTTTATAAGGTAGACAGTAGATTTTAGGTGACTCGATTTCTAGTTATCACATTTCATTCATACTCTGACGCCTGCCACAGTTGACAATGCTATTCCAAAGAAATCATTTCTTCATTTGAAGCATCTTTTTTTTTTTTTTTAATTATTTACAGTTATTGGTGAAACATCTCGGAGAGTCGCAGCCTGCGGGATGAGACTCTCCAAGACACAGCCCGCAGGCTGCATCTCGGAGAGTCGTGGCCTGCAGGCTACGGGCAGCCCGCATGCTACGGGTGATCTGATCTCGTCGGTTCATTTTCGCTTGATAAGGATCCCTGCCCTTTTAACATATTCACATAGTTTATACTTATCTGTGTTCATTTGCCCTTTGTCTCGCTTAATTTTTTGCTTCCGATCTTTTTGTAATGTACAAAAATTCCGCTATTTGGCTGCAAGCGCGAGCTATTTATTGAAGGATGCATCTCGGTTGTGCAAACTCCCGATCAGCGGGAGCAAATGCCAAAGATGAAGCTACAAACTCGGGATTTTTTACTTAAAAATATATATATATATATCCCCATTAAAAAACAAGTATATTTGTTCAGGGCGTTGTAATAAAAACAGTCAGAAAAGCAAGAACTGTCAATTTAACCGATTGTTTCTTAGGGACACAGTGAGTTTGGTTAATTCTTGAGTGAATCAAGCAACGGGAACGATAGTGTACTTGTTCTCTTGTTCCATTAAAAATGCCAGCACGTTGGCAGGGCGGTATAATTTTAATTCTTGTTTTCACATGAGGTCAGGGCCCAAAGTAGTCATTCAAACAAATCAAATCTATAGATGTGACTGGCAAAACTGAGAGTTTACAAAAAGCATAGAGCATTGAGAACCCCTGATTAGAATATAGTTTTCCATAGACACACATGCAGCTCATTCACGACACGCTTAATAACTCTGACGTGGACTTCTTCACTCATTTTGAAAAGTTCAAGAAAAGTGTACTATTACGTTTCCTTGCTAGTCATATTTTTTAATTGCCTCACGTATATATGCACCCCTCCTAAGGCCTACCAGGTGTTTGGGGACACTACAGAACACATGATTGGTTGATTGCAGGGCTGGGTGGAGATACTCCAAAAAGTATTTGGGAATACAAATACTGAGATTCATGTATTTTAAGACTCAAAATAGAGATACTGAGATACATTTGTATTTTATGCAACGGGATTTTAAGACTCAAAATAGAGATACTGAGATACATTTGTATTTTATGCAACGGGATATCCCGAGATACTTCTGCAAAAATGGCGAAAAAGTACTCTGGAATAAAAAGACGGATACTTATAGAAATACATTTGTTCCCGAACGGTGTTACGTGGGGAGGGTGTAGTTTGTGGCAAATGCAAACGGTAAGTACGCTTGTACTCCTCTTTTTGTGTCATTTCATGCACTTCCCCTTGCTTTGAACTCTTCATTTATATTAATGCCGCTAAAAACAAAAACAAAAAAACTTCACCCCCGATGAACCACATAGTTACTGAACGGTAAAGACTGCGTGCTTCGCTTGACAAAAGGCGTCTGCACGAAATGAATCCTGTTTTGCCGTGACAGAGCATCTCAAACTGTTGTGTTGTATGCTTCTGAATCACCCATAATGTGGGGAGACTAGACAACAGAGCCATACCTTCTCTACACTCAACTCCTTTACAGCGTTCGCTCTAAATCAACTGGAAAAAGTGAAGGGCTTCGTGAGAGGCCCGTTCACACTCTTGTGACCCCTTAAAACTTAGTGCCTTGGAACCTCTTAATATCTCGTACGAGAGGACATACTGGTGCCATCTATTGGGTAGCAGAGTAAACTTAGCGGTACGGCATATTTTCTATTTCTCTAGCGCATTATCCTTTCTTCCTTGGCTCAAAAAAATTTTGTCAATGTTATAAACGAGCCTTTCTTATAGGTGTTAGCGCAATTGACCTCGGAAATCTCGCAAAACCTTCGCTCTTGTGAAACGCAGTTCCAGGGTCACCGCATAGATGGCACCAGACTGCCCGTGTGTTCCCTCATCCTAAGAAATTTTAAGAGGTTTCAGCAAGTCTCGTCTCTCTCGGTCGTACTCGGTTGTAAGAGTGTGAACGAGCCTTTATAGGGCAGGTTCACATTATAAATTTGCCCACTTTCCACTTCTGTTGCAGGAAAATCCCATGTGTATTTCAAGTGAGCAAAACTCATTTGTGAAAAAGAAAGCTATACCTTCTCAACAGTTTTGATATAAATACCACATCCTGGCTGTCCTGGTGTTACCTTACTAAAAATATTTACGAAAGAAATGGCAATATGAATAAACCGAACTGAGTCAGCACAAAGGTATATCAGAATGGCATCGATTTGAGCAAATTTCCTGCTTACGTGATCGAGAAAGGCAGATAAAAACTTGGTGACAATGTTATATGTGTTGACAACAGTATCAATATTGGCCCTGGAAAGATGTCCATCCGCTGACAAAAAAAAAAGACAATGTTGAAAATTGGTCCGGTCACAGTGCTCTCAAATGCACTTTGATCTTTCTGAAACAGCACATATTTTTTAAAAATAGAATCTTACATGAATAAAAAAAAATCTAAACCAAGGCCATAAAACCAGAAAGCCAGTAATAGTCATGCACAATTCACCTCATTTAATACAATCATAATGCAAAGTGCCACCTCAAATATTCTGCTTAAGGGGATACTGAACCTAAATTCGGATTTTGAAAAATAAGAATGCAGAAGTGCCGAATGGGACGCTACAAACTCCAAGCCACAACTCGTACATCGGCATCTCGAATGGACGGCCATACTTTCGGGAAAGAAGGGCGCGATCAAGCGAGGGCTACGACGTCATTGTCCTCCTGGAAAATTTGAGAACGAGGGGAAGCGGCCTCGCTTTCCTCGGCCTCGCTTTTCTCCTCCTCGCTTCGGTTCACCAACTCGACGGGACGTAGCGAGGAGGAGAGGGAATGAGAATTGCGATGTGATTTGTTGTCTCGTCGGCCTCGTCAGCAGTGTTCAATCGCGCACTTCTTTTCTAAAAATATGGCGGTCCGTTAGAGATATCGGCGTATGAGTGATGTTTCGGGGTTTTGTAGCCTCGTTCCTATCCGTCCAGCCTTGTTTTGCGAGCTCGAAATTTCGGCTCAGTATCCCTTTACGACAGAGGAATAATATTTGGCTTTTTAGCCGTTAACCCAAAACGAAAGCATAAACTGTATCTCTATCATCTAAATATTTAATGATCCAATCATCCTCTCGAGAGTTACAAGTCTGAACATTCAGACTGATTCTGTCAGCATACATTTCGGTTAAACTCTTTGCCTTTCTAATAAATATTTGGCGCAGTATGGCCATAGTAGCTTTGCGCCAAAAAGCCCGTAATCAACGACATCTAATAAATATTTTTTCTCTCATTATTCAAGTAAGGGAGAGAATTTAAAACCTGAATGAATCGAGTTCAAGTGGCACTTCTCTGAGGAAAGGATCAGCTTAAGAGTAACAAACACTATTAATCAGTGTGTGTGGCTGTTTCTATTTCGAAATTCACTAAAATATGATACCGTAAAATACCAAGCATCGACCCATTGCACAACAAGCGCCCACCCCTCAATTTTGCAACATTCAGAAATTACAAAAAGGGCATAACTTTACATATTGTTGACCTAAGGAGTGCCCATCCCCCAGTTTTACATAAATTAATTATCTCCATATTTTGAGTGGGTGCTTGCTCAGGATTTCACGGCAAATGTGAAAATTATGCCAGATGCTCTCAATGTATACTAGTACTATATACAGATAAGAAAAGTGTATGCTCCTACCTATCTGGATTCTATCTGGTGCTTGAGTGTACTAGAAAAGAAACAAAAAAACAGTGTCATTTAATTAATCATTCAAGGTTTTTTTTATTTATAGCTTTATAGCGTTTTTGAATAAGTCAGATGAAGCCGAAAAACACTCACCGGTAAGAATATTGAAGATTTGAATTTATCCGAAAAGCTCAGAATTTCGTGACTGTCAGTGGTGAAAACCTAACCAGTACCCAAATATTTTTTCTTGACTCCCAGGACAACTTATGAAATTTTTATTTGTTACGACTGTTCTTTGTAAAAGTAACAAAAGAATGTCTTTTGACCTCCTATCAGAAAAAAAGGAAGTAACTTTCCTATGATAAGAGTGAAACAGGTATCGCTATCCCTGCCACTTCACTTAGAACCTTCCTCCTGGGCACATCTTTTTCCTAGATGTTCATTCGTCTTTCTCCTGCCTCCCCCTTTATGGGGATTATTTGTCGTGTACGCTGACGACACTGCCAGAGATTCAGTCAAACTTTTCAAGACCTCTGCATGATGTGCAGAAATCAAAAGCTACCTCGAAATCAGGCCAAAAAAGAGTATATAAATTTTGAAATGACTGGCAGAAACAACAATATTGTCTATACGTTTTGCCACGTACAAGCTATAGCGTGCCAAATGGAAAAGGTATCCTCCACATTGCTCAGTACTAAAATTCCAATTGGCACATCCATACGAAGAAAGCTTGTCTGGAGACAGATAAGTCTTTTTCATTAGCTGTGTGTTTTTTGTTGTTGCTGTTTTTTGTTTTTTTTTACATTGTAACCCAGGGGCAGGGGACAAACGGGACTGACAACGCAAAGGATCTAAACATAGCTGAAGTTTCATTAGGCCAAATCATCCTGTTGTCCATCAAATTTTGCCCCCGCTCCTGGGTCACCATCTCAGTATTGAACAAGCTCGCCTGCACACTTGATTCGTTTTTTGTTTTTTTTTACAAATAATTTATATAATGAAAGGCTGATCTCTCAATCTATTGGCTATGAGAAAACTTCTTTACCGAGCATCTGAAAAACTAAAAATTTTGTGAACGATGAATAAAGCTCCAAATAACACTGAATTTTAGCAAAAAAATATATTCTGAATGACACCCTCCAAATTTGCTCAAAAATAGTAGTCTGAAAATGAAGCAACCTGCTTATAAGATGAAGTTATGTTTCTAAAGTTCAACGTCATTAAAAAAATTATATAAATGTTAAATACAGCACTACTGCCAGTAATCTGCATAGTTCAACACATTTCGTATACAACTATATTCAAATAGTCTAAAGGGACACTGACACACCCTCCCCCCCCCCCCCTCAATACAATTTTAATTTTTTGCCAGGCGATTGTCAGAAGACTAGCCCATCAATATTTTGTGACAGTGTCACATATATTCTTAATAAAGTAAAACAACGCAACTGCTCGAAACCGAAACTGGACTGGGGAGGAAGAAGAAATATAGAAAAAGAAAATGTTGCTGGGAGTCACGTGACTGAGCAACTGTTTTTCTTTCAATCAACGTATTTGCACCTCTTTAGAAGCCACAAAAAAATTGGTCTATTTTTAATATTAAGTGTGTGCCTTCGATGACCCACGACTTTGATTATATTTGGTGGTTGTTTAAACCATAGAAAATGGCACGTGACCACGGAGAAGAGCGTGAGCGTGACTCAAACCGTCCAATTCTCGATCGGCGGTTTTCGGGTGGAAAGAAAACAAATTTCGAGCTGCAAATTGTGTTCTGCGTAGTTAGGGTCTCGTGTGCCATGTACAAATAAAAATCTATGCGAGCATAAATACCCTGTCAGTGTCCCTTTAAGTGAGAGATTCCCTAGTTCAGAAAATGCAAGTCCTGACTGGTAAATTTAAAGGAATGTTCCGACTTCCCGTGCATGCAAGCAAGTAAGCTTAATTGCTTATTCCTTACCATAGTAAGTGGTCTCCGCATGCGACAGTATTGCTCATAAACGCTGGCTGGCAATGCCATCTGGAAAGTTTGCTGCTCGGTATCTGGCAAGAGGCCTCTATGGCCACACAGGTCTTCCTGAAAAATGTAATAAAAAGAAAATGGGCTTCATTTATGTGTAATGGCAATACACCGACAAAGGTACAAAATTTATCCATGTAATATTCTACTGGTTCATTTTGTTTCAGCATCCATCACATAGGCTGTTCAGGAACTAAGCTAATAAAGGCTATAGAAAGGCTTTGGAATTCCAGCAGGACTCCCTTTTCCCACTATAAACTGGGAGTGCAAACTCATGCCTGTCTCAGGCGCTCTTGCTGAATTATTCCCATGGAAAACTGAGGGCAACATGTTATTTGCAAACGACAGGCCATGACACCTCTGGAATGAGGCTTTTGTTGGATATGTGGGAAAGAAGAAGGTCGACGAGACATAATCAAACCTATAAAACATGCTCTATTTACTATGTAGCTTCCCTGCTGATGCCGCCACCAATTTGAAAGCAAGGTTGATTTGTGAGTCTGCTCACCGTAGCCCAGTTGTGCAAAGAGCAAAGCATGGTGAAGAAAGTGGAGGGGTTTGCTTTCCTGTTTTGACTGGGCTAAGTTTATTGATAGCTTGAACATTTCGTGTTGGTCATCCCTGAACCAAGCTTCCAGCAGTGTTCACAAGACTAATAAGACTTCTACCAACCCCAGATGGCTGTATAAGTAAGGAAGTCCAGAGCATTCATTTATGGTTTGCATCTAAAAAGGTTTAAATATATGATTAAAATAGGTATTAATCGATTCACCAAAGCTGACCGACTTTTGTGAGCCTCTTTTTTTTTTATACATGTAGCTGTACCAAGAATTTTTCCATAGGAGAGCATTCACTATTGCTACTGTACTGGATTTGACCGGCTGAAAAATGAGATTGATGCTTGCTTCATACTTCCAGCACCACATAGCAGTTGCTTCCGGAAGCGCAGCACAAGAGCCAAAATTGTGATGCCAATCTGAAAAAAAGCTTTCTTCCACATCGAGCATCCATTGTGTTTCAAGGAGGACTTGCTATGCGGCGCTGGCAGCACAAAGCGGTCATCATCCAAATGTTACAGCCAACGAAGTCTAGTGTAGTACATAGTACTATACGAGAGTGTCAGAACTAGATAATGCAAACCTACGAAAAAACCCAAACCAGTGCTAGCCGTGCTCTAAGATGTAACACCTTAAAGAAAAATGTGCATTAAAGGGCAACTCCGCTCAATTCCGAAAAATTTAGGCTTACATGCGATTCAAATTCACAAAGCACTACTAAACAACTCTACGTCTTCGGATTCACGAAATGTGGAATATTATTTGTGTAATCCTAATTTAAACATCAGCTGATACCGAAACCGAAACTTCGGTTGCGTCAGGCAACATTGGTCTCGGGTCGTCAGAGTCATGGCCACGTCACGTCGAACCACGTGGTGTTGTGACGTTCGGGAGGGAGCGAGAAACAGGACACGCGACGCGGGCAGGCGGGCAGGTCGCTTCGCATGGCGTGGACGGTGATGGCCCTGGGGAGAGGGGGAAGGGAAGAAGACGAAAGAGGAGAAGGGGAGCGGAGAAACAGACCGATAAGCGCACAGGGCAGCGCAAACGAGCGCATCCGTGTTACGGTGATCACGTGGACGCCCGGTCAGCCAACACCGGGAGGAGAAACTCATGACGTCATCGTTCCATTTCGCTCCGAGAAGTAAAAGCAAGCAAAACGTGAGAATGACGTAGTCATGCCTCTGACGTAGTGGCTCAATGTCGGCTGCTCCAACTCCGTGGCGTTGACTGCGCTGATGATAGCGCCTCGCGCCGCACGCTAGAGTTGGCAGATTTCGGCGACTTGGCTCGCTTGAAGGTTTGCTGGCCAGTTTATTAAATATATAAACGGAATTAGATCGTAATATTTGACATGGGGTCTTCCTATATCATACTGAAGAGGGCTACATAGTTTTATAAATATCAAAAATGAAGCGGAGTTGCCCTTTAATGCTTCCAGACTTTTCTCCCCTCAGTGCCAAAAACCGAATATTGTTTGAAACATAAAATGGTTTCTCAGAGTCCATTTTTTGCAATGTAATAAATGGGATGAAGCTTGCACTAGAAAGGCAAGTTGGAATGACTATGGGTATATGTGAATAGGGGTGTGAATTGCACAGCCCTGCACAACTTGTAGCCTCAACAGTGAGAAAAGTAGACCACATCACCTTTGAACTCTGAAAGCCAGAAATGTCAGAGTGTAATAGACCAGTATCACCAGCCAGTTTCGTTACGCACCGCTGGCTCAATGCATCGAGGAAACTTTAGTCTTTTTGCACGTGGGACAACCTCGCCGAAGCACTGCACATTTAGAGCATGACACAGCACGAGTCGTCTCGAGAACTGCCACCTGCCTCCCTTGAACTAAAACATGTGCTGAACACTTGGTGAAATTGGTCTATTCAAATCCAGCTACCATTATTTGCACACCATAAGAAAAACCATACCAATGAAGCAACAAATGGAGGTGTACCTCTTCCCTACGCAGCAGTTCGTGCATTTCTCTCATGGAGACATCTGCTTGGCCTTGAGCCGACCTACCATGGATATAATATCCAAACTTTGGCTGTACAAATATGAACACACTGATCTGTGGGGGAAGGACAAAGTATATAAGCAATGTGGCGGACCAAGATTTCCCCCCTTCAACTTACATTGCTGACAGAGCACAAGTCAACGAAGTGCTGCAGTTTGTCTTCGTAGAAGCGCTCATAAATGAACTTGTGAAAAAAGACCTGAAAAGAATGAGCAAATCTGTTTCAAAATCAATACCGACTTGCTCAAATGTGATGCCACATACCTAATAGTTTCATGCAGACTGCACGCAAAAGACAGATATTTCTTCCAGAAAAAATAAGAATCAATTAATAAAAGTGTCTCCAGTGCATTGCTTAGCCAGGCAAATGAAATGCACAACACAATGAAAATAATATCTAAGCTGCATAATACCCTGATTCAACCTCTGACTGCCCTAAACAGTAAATTAATAAAAAAAAATTTAAAAATTATGGCAGCACTTTTATTGTACCTGACAAAATCGCCACATGTAGAATATGTTTTAGGTCAATAATATTTCAGTGTTATTGTTTATGTACCGAGACTCATACCATGACTTCCGACAAGAACAGCATTGGTTGTTGCTTTTGTCACAAGATCGCTTACGCCAACCAATGAGGTGACACCAATGAGGGAGCTCTGCTGTGACAGTGACACTATTGCATTGGCCACTGAAGTATGAGATCTACCAAGCCAGTTAAATCTTCTAAATTTGGTGGATTTAGCAGGTCACATGACCACTGTGGCCACGTCACATGATGACGTATGGCACTTAGCAAAAAAAAAAAAAAGCAATTGGGAGAAACCAGAGATAACCAAAATTTAACAGTAAAAAAAATAAATTTCAAAAGAAATAGAAGTACAAGAAAGAAGTACACCGAGTATAGGCTGACAATGCTGTCGCTAGTGCCACAGCTGAATGCACCTGAGAGCATATACCCAGAACCCAGTGCATACAGTTATTTGTTATGGGATGTGGATACAACAGATGTATCTGCACCCAATCCACAATCTGCATTTTTTTCTTCTTAGATTTTATGCACCTTGTGCATGTGCTCTCGCACAAACAAAACCTTCTGAAGACCACACATCTTGTGCCTTTTATTTTCATAAATTTATATGAAAACACAGACGCTCAACTGACGGATAGTATGGGTCACTGAAAATTCAGCTAAAGAGATTAATGGCACCCTCTGCACAATGCACAGTGCATGCAGTGTCCAGAGCAGTCTCTCACGCTGGGATTTTAATCTGCAGAATTTTGCAGTCTTCCAACTCACATTATAACTTAATGTACAGGGTGGCACAGGCAATCTTCTGCTTGTGGAAGATTCACTTGTGGCGCCATCTCCCAATAGGTGCAGCGAGCGGACAACAGATTGCAGCGTCTACTTGCTGTGCCTTTTGGGAGATGGTGCCACAAATTTATGCAGAGTGCAAGTTCGTCTGCTTCTTTTGCAAGGGTTGTGGTGATTTCAGGACACCAAGCTCTAATTGGCTCTGATTGAAAGATAGTGGTTAGACCTCTAGGCAGCTTGCTTTGAGGTCTACCCACTATTCTTCAATCAGGGCTCTGCATTCTGACATCACCACAACCACTGCAAAAGAAGCAGACGAACTTGCACTCCGCATGGCATCACTATACTCTGTCTGCGAACGCGTGCAACTTGAACTTCGCAAGTTTGTTGCTTTAATTTTTTAGAGAAAGAGAACTAAGCCTTGAACTTTCACATGGTAAAACTGACCTACTCTGTGCGCTTTCGGTGAAAGTTTGAACCTTCTATGTGCAGGCGCCAATTTTTCCGGGTCGTTTAAAAGCGGAAGATCTGCTTGTGCCTTGCTAGGCAATTGTGTTGCATACGTGAAACGTTCTAGCATCATAAATATCATTGTTTAGCAGCACGTCTAGCCTCTTCAGCCAGACGCCTACATTCCAAGAGCTCTTCATTAGCTAATTTAATGCATGGCATGTGTACACTTGAAATTATAAACCTGGTTATCTTCCAGAACCCTCTTAACACATTCCTTCTCGCCTCCTCGCCTACCTCTCTTCCTCACTCCACCCCTCGTCACATGACCTCCCCAGTAACCAATCAGTGTCGAGTACCTCACCCCTCCTCTCCCACCCATCAACCAATCAGTGTCGAGCCTCGCGGCCACGCTTTTATTCAGGCTTCACTTTTGGGCTGTATGAAATGCCAAACACCTAGTCAAAGAATGCTTCACGTTAAAAGTCATTAGCCTTTAGAGCAGACAAACAAACACTGACTTCTTAAAGAGGCCCTGCAATCATATTTAAGTGTCTACCTTTTTTGCGGTTTCCATGTCTCTTGGGGTTCAGGCAAGCCAGCGGGCACGGAGAAAGTAACTAGATATCAGTGCGTCACATTATAACCGGACGACGCGGAAACCTCCTCCACCAACGAGGGCGACCCGCAGTACCAAAAGCGAGCAAAATGTGACGTCTTTGGTCCTGGGCTTACTACTGGTCAGAGCCGCTAAAAGCTTCTTTTTAGTCTAAATGCAAAATATAAGCTGCGCAAACCGTTTCAATTATTTATAGAAGTAATTTTTCTTTTTTTTGCTCAGTGTTTTAGATCAGAAAAGAAACAAATGCAGTTTATGAAGTATGGAAACTAGATATGACTCGTCGACATACCCGCCACCAAGCGGTGGAAAAGGCGGCGCATACTAGAAAGGAGTAGTGGGATCAGGCGCCGACACGGAAAGGTCCCGGATGTACGCGGTGGCGCTGCGGTCGTATGGACAGGAGGATACGACCGGCTCCGAGCGTTCCGAAGGCCGAAGCTTTGTCTTGTGGTTTGGCCATTTCGCGGTATGGCAGCGCGAAGTGGCTCCCATTCTGAACTGATCTTTACCCCGTGTTTGCTCTCGTTTGTGGCCAAAGAAGTGTAACGCCGAATTAGTGTTTAATCGCGCAGCAAATGCAGTGAGAGCCGCTCTGGCCGCCCGCTGCATACAGCCTATTTAGAACATGCTTTAGTGGCTCCCTCTCGCGCCGTCGACACGAAGTGCGGGAGCCGTGAGCGCTCGATGAGCTCACTACCCCTCCTCTAGTTCGCGGTCACTCAACCAACCAAGGACGTCATGAGGGAGGTTATTTTTTGCTTGTTTTTGTAATTTTAATTTGCCTATAACTTTTAAAATAAAGCGAATTTAGAGAAAAGAAAAGTTTCACTAAGTTACTACATTCAGTGCGCTCAGGTTCGGTGCAAATTAAAAACCAGTAAAAAAGTCTTCGCACGGCCCCTTTAAGAACAGAAGAGACAGCGCCAAGCAATCTTTGCCTCAGCAATTCAGCAACCACCTGCTCTTAAAAGGTTTTACATCCCCACCCAATGTGGGAACCATGAAGATGGCATCCAGTGTGCACCCATGAGATAGCCATCTGAATACGATGCACCACCACAAACTTTTGTTAATCTTTACTGGCCTTCTGAGGTTTTGTTGCAGCTATCAGCAGATAAGCAGGGTTCTAGAGACCAAGTGAAACGGAATGTGGAGGAGAAAAAAAAGAAGTGATAAATTAATTTATAGCTGGCTTACTTGCAGTACTGCAATTGAGAGGTAGAGGGAAGCAGCTAAGGCAAACCGACAAGTGGCACTGAAAGGAATGTTCGCATTCTTGAGGTTGTGGACATAGTAACTCTCGGGAGTGGCGAGAGTCAAGTATTCCAATCCAAGCCCCTGCAAAACAGAGATTGTGAATTGTTAGTCACAATGTATGGATACATGCAGACAAACATAAATTTGCAAACACAAAAGCCAATTGTGAGAGCTGAGAAACAAAAAATTCAATTTCAGGAACTAGAAGGTTCCCTGTATCTCGGCACTGCAGTCACTGCCTGTTGAATATAGCCTAAACTAGCACTTTCAAAAAAGGGTGGCTGTAGCAACTGTGCTGTAGCAACTGCACAATGTTGAAAGTGCTTGTTGATATGTATAAACAAATCTGTATCAATTTGTGTACCTCCTATACAAGATGTGCACAGTAACTGTTCCTAGCCTAGTCCTTGCTTTTGTTAGGGTATATACCATTTAGGTAGAAAATGCAACAGAGCCTGAAACACTAAGTTAACTGAATGCCTCCATATTTGCTAAACAGGCATGGTGAGAACAATGGTTGGGGCAGTATGCTCAGTACCCACTACAATAAATTCAAACTATTAGGCCACATAAATATCAGTGAATTTAAAAATATGTAAAACATAATTTGAGAGTATGTTCTAAACACCATTGTAGTTCACTTCTTGAAAATGGCTCCAGGTGCAGTCAAACTTTTTAACGGTAAACACCCAGCTCCAGTCTTGGGCAGTAACTGGTTAGGTACTTTTTTTGGTAACTTGTAACTGCAACACATTACTGTTTAGTGTAAATGACTTATAACTGTAACAAAGTTACTATTTATTGAAAGTAACTATAAAGAGCAATGTCATTACAGTAAAACATATAAAATAGCGCAACAGAAAACAAGGACAAGAAGTAAACAGGACAGGCGCTAATGTCATTACAGTTACTTTTCAGATTTTGAAACAAAGCTATTTGAAACACGACCAATCGTCTCGCAACTTCTGAGAGCAAGCACCATAAGAAACAGCAGCAAAAACCGTCTAAAGCAAAAAAAAAAGTTTTGTTTAAAAATTATTTTGAGTTTTTCAAGCTTGGCCAAGCTAGTCCCGCCAGCTATGGCGATGGGAACGATTGTGATCCTACTTGTGCATGGTATATCACATACAGCGCGCGTAGATGGAACAAACCGTGGCATCTTTAAAGCGTTTCTCCTTTCTTTGCCTGATCGAGGGAGTGGATGCTTTTCACAGAGGACACTTTTTTGTGATTGTTGCCAAAGCATGCCCGTGGATTAGGGTACAACCGATTTTCCAAACCTCGTTTTTTTTGCTGCCGCTAAGCGTACGTTTCCCTCTAATTTGAATCAACCAACTCCCAGATGAGCCTCTGTGGTTCTCGAGTTCTGACCCCATTCCCTCACCCTACCCACCTTCCCTTTCCTTAATACAATCCGATTACAGTCCTCGCCTCTTCTCCCATATGTCACCCACTTGTTGCCTATTTCTTTGCTTCCCGAGTCCAGTGACTTGAGAAAGAGCATTCACTAGCTCGAAACCTTTTCTCTGTAGTTTTTTTTTTTTTTTTTTTTTTTTTTTTGTGTTTTCTTGAAATTGAAAGACCGCCATTAGCCGGGACCAAGGACACCTGGCATCATTTGATTTATATAGCGGTCTCTAGTTGCGTTGGTGGGATGAAGTGCAAATGTGTCCGATCTGGTTAAAAAACTGATGGAGAAAATATTGCCAAGCCAGATCAGAACAGCTGACTGAAATTCTTGATGCAGTGACCGTTTGTACCTTGATAAGTGCTCCCTTTATGCCGCTGCCATATGGTGTCCAGCGGATTTGAGGGAGCAGTATCGACGCAAAATTGACCTAAAAGTTTTCAAGAGGAGCGCCGTGTTTCACAAAAGATTGTGCACAGAAGTAGAAAAGGATTTGGCTCCCGTTCTGAACTGATCTTTACCCCGTGTTTGCTGTAGTTTGTGGCCAATGAAATGTTATGCCGAATTAGTCTTTAATCGCGCAGTAAATGCCATGCGAGCCGCCTTGGCCACCCGCTTCATACAACCTATCCAACACGTGCTTTAGTGGCGCCCTTTCGAGCCGTCGCCACGGAGTGCGGCAGCCGTGAGTGCTCGATGAGCTCACTATTCCTCCTCTAGTCCACGGCCACTCAAGCCAGGACCTACGACGTCATGAAGGAGGTTATTTTTTGCTCGTTTTTGTAATTCTAATTTGCCTATAACTTTTAAAATAAAGCGAAATTTGAGAAAAGAAAAGTTTCTTTAAGTTACTACGTTCAGTGCACTCAGGTTCGGTGCAAATTAAAAACCAGTCAAAAAGGTGTTGCAGGGCCCCTTTAAGAGAACATCTACAAAGCTGATTGCAAGGTATGACTTGCATTATTTTTTTTTTGGTCTCACACATGCAAGATTTTAATTGTTCCGTTTCATTTCTCCTCACTGATGAAATCCGAAGATATGATTGACCGACTGTAAACTTGCACCACGTTTGGATATTCCCGAGCATATTGGTCGCATGTGTACACGTCTAAACCTTAAAGGATACTTCAACAAAATTTGAAGTATACCTGTCGTGTTCACAAATGCTGAATATGATCCACAATATCCGTAAATGATAATCGCACGTTCGTATTTTGAGCCCGATGGCTGTATTTTTCGTTATGAACGGTCCACTTTGGCAAACGCTCGGAGAGCAGCCAGCTGAGGGCACGTCACATCCGCCGCAATCATGACGTAGTTTGTCTAAGGACCTTACGTCCGGATGCAGCGAATGCCCAGCGAGCTATCCCAGTCAATCCCGCTCTGTGGACGTAACCCGTAATATGCTTTCCGCGCGTCGCTCTGCCCCCTCTCCAAGGTCACCTGACATTCCCACGGCCTTGGAAAGGCCCCGATGGCTCGTAGAATCCGCTGAAAGCAGCCGAAGCACACCAGCAATCAGGCCACCGCAAGTAACCCCGAAGCTGTCTTTGTACAAATTTTGAGTGATGGGTTAATCTTTTGTAATCTTGTAGAGGGACAATAGCGACTTCTGTGACACACAAAAGGGATTCTCGGGGAGAGGGGAGTTCCTCCTTCAGCTCTACTCTCGTAGTGGCCGGAGGCGAGGCAGTTACCGTCACTACCTGTCAAGGTTCCTAGACGGGCATTACAAACGAGGCGTTAGTGACATCCACCAGGTGCTCTTTGCTAATTGTTTAGTTTGTTTTAAAATTCCTTTTTGTGTCTTTTTCAACAAGAAATTGGTATGTCTGATGTGATAATGTTCCATTCAACACGAATAGACCAAGAAATAAGCGCCGAAATTTCGTTGTAGTGTCCCTTTAAGCTGGCCGCGCTTATTTTCAAGTTTTTCTTGGATCCTGGATCATCACCCAGCATCAGCTGGCTCATCATTGTGAATAATTAAAGCCCTCCGTAATTTTGTCGAAGAACAGAAATGTTTTATTGATGTCAAGTCACGCAGTATTTACCCAAATACTGCTCTTAAATATGACCTGATTCAGGGTTCTATTTGAGGTAAAAATTTAAATAGAAAGGATCAAACATGCGAATATTGAGTATTGGGGAAACCTCAGTTTTTAGGAAACAATATTCATTACTGTGAAGAACAGATTGTTTTAAAAAAAAATCTACACCACTTTAAAGGCCTATAACAAAGGTACCTTTTGAATGTTCTTAATTATTTTTTTTTAAATAATGAAAGCGTAATGGCATTACATTTTCGCAGTACCTGACTGTAACAAGTTACCCTTTCAATTTTCTAACTACGTATATACTTGTAACAGATTTACTTTTTCCCCCTGAATATGCATAACTATAACACAATTAGGGGGGTACATAAATCGTTCCAATAGGAACTAGTGCACAGTGAACAACATATATACTTGTAATGTATACTATGTAGTATGTAGTATACATACATACTATATACTTGTAACAGATTTACTTTTTCCCCCTGAATATGCATAACTGTAACAGAATTACTTTTTAACACCAACATGCCCAAGACTGGTCAGCTCAAATCAATAGAGCCCTGCGCGGATAACAGTTTGAGTATCCACATCTGATCCGCATCCGCAGACTTACATTATTGTATCCGTATCCAATCCGCATCCGCATACTTCGTATCCGTATCCGAACCGCATCCCCAAAATGTGGAACCATGTCAATGTTCTTGCAACCACCAGAGGTTATGATTACATTGAGACTAGTAAAATCAGCAGAAATCACACCGACCGTGCTCTTCCCCGCTGCACACGGAATCGGAAACTTTCACCTACTCTCCCCTGAAACCTAAACGCCTAAAAAAAAGGGTCATAAAAAAATAAAAAAAACGTTCGGAACGGGAGGAGGAGAAGCAGTGGTAGGAAGACAAAATCCTTTCTGTGATGTTACCGAGCATATGCAGACGCCTCGAGTCTCGCGGTGTTTCGTGTCAGCCAGCGGGCAGGTGCACCAGAGTCCAAGGCCTGATCGGATCGACTAACATGGTGTTCGAAAAAGATTGCGGCCTGCAGGCGCCCAAATATATATATATATATTGAAAGAAAACTTTTTTTTTTTTTCTTTTGCTTGGGGCGGCTACGGAGGTTGCGTGTGACAGCCGCTGGCATTGCTGGCACCCTGGCGTCGTAACCGGACGAATATGAACTACCAGACTTTCTTGGCTAGAACTCTAAGCATACAAAAAAGAAACAGGCAATTTAAGGGCTGCCTATGTGTGTGCGCCGCTGATTCCGAAACTTTGCAAACCGTGGCGCCACAGGGTCGCGCTCGCTGTCGAAGCACTTCTTTTGTTTTTGGTATCATGACAACACCACTCTCTGCGGAGGGGGGGAGGTTTCTTCTACTTTTTTGTGACTTGTTCGTTTGAGCTTTTCTTTGCCCGGAGAAAGTTTTCCGCTCTTTTCCTGCCAAAGTACTAGCTTTCTCGGGACGATTGATGCCCAGCATTTTTTACTTTTACTTTTTCTATAAATAGCATTTTTGACGAGATGAAATGCACTAACTGAAGCGATCTTCAGTAAGAATCAGATCTTTCTTAGGATCCCCATCGTTTCTTCGAAACGCGTTTTATGGAAATATGTTTCGTGGACAACTTTTCACGGAGATACATTTCATGGACACACGGTTCGTCAACGCTGTACGTCTTGTGGGCTCACGCCCCTGCGACGTTTTGTCGACAACGTATTTGTTCACTAGGCAGCTAAAAGCGAGCGTGCGATTCACTAAGGCGTGCTTAACCCAAACCATGTCCCCCTCCCCCCTGTTATCCAGCCGAGACGCAAAAAGTTTGTTACAAAAATAGCAGGGTTGTGTGCGACGAAACGTCTCAGGTTTTTCGATGAAACAAACACGAGAAGCCTTTCGATCAAACGTCGCATGTCGACAGTACGATCTGTAGATGGAACGTCAGTCAACGGACCGAATGCCACCGGACAAAAATTTAGATTCGGATCCGCGGCTATCCGCATCTGCAGCCCCTGAAACCGCATCCGATCTGCAATCCGCCAAAATCCGCCTAATTTCTATCCGCATCCACCAGTTTACTGCGGATATCCGCAGATATCCGCGGATAATCCGCGGATATGCAGGGCTCTACAAATCAAAACAATAAACAATTTAATCGTGAAACTGCGCTGGCTTATTAAATAACAGTACTAGGAAAGATACTCAGAATTGAAAAGTAAAGTTGTCACCTTGTCAATGTATGATATGTAAATGTACAAAAAAGGCCCATAGACTTTCTCCAGGCCCCAGAGAAACTTTGCAGCTGGTGCAGTTTGCACACATTCGTTCCATGTGGTGCTGGGCCATCCCCAGAAAAGTCGCATGAGAATTTAGAACCGACAGTGTGTTTGCCGAGGAAAATTGCTTTTTTTCTTTCATACTTTTTTTAATCAGCATTGTGGCCGAAAGCAGGGGAAACAAGCATGCTGTCACTCAGTCCTTCACGGTTTCATATCCAAATGTAAAACAAGACCCAAACAGGATGTGAGAATGTGCCGACCATTGGGCCATGGCTCACCTTGAGCAGCAAAAGCAGGGCCAGCAGCTGCATGGGGAGCGACACCCTCCTATGGCACTGGAGTTCGCTCCACTCGTTGGCCACAAAGTAAGATCGCCAGATGCTGACTGCGGTGGTACTCTCTCCGGCCGCGCTTCCGGCATCGCTTCCAGATGGAGGGTGCGAGGAGTCGTCGGCGCCGGGAAGTCGGGAAGAGCGGCCGGGACGAGGGTGCCGCGGCCAGGACGGCGTCGCGTGCGGGCGCTCCCAGTCCAAGAAGAAAACGTCCACGCTGCTTTGCACAAACACAATGTGCAACAGGTACAGGGCCTGAAAGGAGGGTGCGATCACGTTGCAGCAAAGCCAGCTCTCCACATTTCGTCGCAAACCCGAACGACTGCCCTGAGTTTAAGTCGCCGAAAGTCCGAATGAGGGAACTTTCCCGACATTGCTGTGTAACGGGCAATAAAACAAGTAGATCATGCTGTAATCTTTGTTTTACCCAGTCACATGGGACCTAAGAGGGAAATGTGTTGCTTCGTGCAAAATGTCGCAGCCGCACCGGGGCCTGCCATGTGCCGCGTGATCGTCACGATGCGAGAAGTTGTTCCAGGGCAAGTGTGAGTGTGGCAGTACCATACAACCTGGATGTCTGTGATATACTGCTTTGAATAAGGGAAGCTTTAGGTTAGAGCACCAAAGAATGATAAATCTATCACAAGTATGGGAGACCCACCAAACAGTGCTGATTTCCTCTAATTACTGGACACTTTATGAAGTACAGGGCTTTAAGTTACAAAGCGGCACTTTCGATGATGTGATCATTTCGAGGTATTATGGAGCACTTTCTGGAGAAGCAAAAAGAACTTTTGGGGCATAAACACACATTGATTCTCATTCATTCCAATGCAAGTACCTACTACAATAAGATTTATGTATGTTTGTCTGTCCAACTAAAAGACAGTGCTTCTTTGCCTCCTCATGTTTGTGCAACCGCTTGTTAGCATCCGTAGCAAAGCATAACTGAATAGAAAGCTAATTTATGTATGTGCATCAGTGTAATATTTTATGTAAGGTCTTATGATGATGCACAATTGTATGTGGACAATAAATATGTTCAGAAGGCTATTCATCAGATTTTTCCCATATCCAAGTTACCAAAGTAATAAAGTAATCTTAAATTTGTAAAAAAAAAAAAGCTCAAGGTACAACTAAGCATTTCTTATGAGTTGTGAATGCGAAAGCATGCAAGCCGCTCATCTGCTCCCTTTGTCGTCTGCTGCGCACTAGCGCGCGCGTGCTTCGGGATCTCGGAGGCCATGGAGCAGCGGCCAATGGGAGCCCCGTCGGCGCGCGCCAGCCAATGGAACCGAAGGCGAATCGCTCCTATTGGGATCGCGGCGGAAACTAGGAGCCGTCTTCGCGCTTCAAAGTGATGACGTCAGCTCGCTCCATGAGACCCAGTTAATGCTTTCGCATTAAAAAAAAAAAAAAACATTCTAAACACTTTTTTTTTTTTTCGTTTGAGTACTTAAAGTGCTTTTAAACAGCACTTTGCTCTGGAGGAGTGTTTTCGCACTAAGCAAAAAGCTGCGCAACGACAAAGCGACATATGCAAAATCAGGAGGTGCACTGCACGAGCGTAGCTTCTCCACTGTGCATCAGTGCGCGGTGGAATAACATATCAAAATAATGTATCACTTAACGGAGGTAGTAATCCGCTCGAACAGACTACGAACAATGTGAAATATTGCGAAACTTCTGAGCATTGTACCATGTTCCATACGAAAATATAATAGAGTGATACATTATTCTAAGCGATAACAGTTTTGACAATTTGCTTACCACAATGGTCCAGGGAGTGCAGGGACGTCTAAGCTATTAGTCTCAATATCGATAAACTGAAATGAACTTTTTGTGCAATGTCCTCACATTCTAATCAAATGTAGCACCGTAAAATACCGACCATTTGCCCATTCTACAATAAGTGACCACCCCTCAATTTTGCAACAATCGGAAAATACACGAAGGACACATCTTTACATACTGTTGACCTAAGAAGCACCCATCATGATTTTATATGATTATCTCCAAATTTTGAGTGGACACTTTCTAGGGATTTTATGGTAAGATGTAGCAGGGTCAGTACTGCTCTTTTTGTTGCATCTGGATCGGAGTGAGATGTTTTACTGTGACATAAACAAGTAAAAACAAATGGAGGGGTGTCTTACTTTCATGAAAAATGCAAAGATGATGAATGTCTTGATTTCTTGCTCCTGATGTGGACTTGGCAGCAGGAGATGGACAACATCTTGCATCTGTCAAAAACAACAGGATGACAAACATATGCACTGTTACTTCAAAGTAATCTATTCTCCAAAGTGTTATTGTTTGCATGTGCGATTTGGAAAGATTATTTGTAGATGGGTTCCTTAAATCAAATGTTTTCAAAAATCTGCGACAAAAACAAATTACTAAAGAATATGTTAGCATCGACAAAAATGTGTACGTCAATGATGATTCCAAGGGCAAAGTAATAATAAAAAAAACAAGAAAACAAAAAGAAAAAATCTGAAAACCAAGATGGAAGTAAACAGTAACAAAAAAAAGTACCCGAACAGATATTTGTAGAATATACTGTAGATGCACCTTGGATGATAAAGCTTAGTGCTTGGCACTATTTTGTATGAATAAAACATGAAAAATCATACATCCTGCATTCAGGTCAACATACACACAAATAAAGATAACAATAAACAACCATTCTTTGCTCACTTAGGTATATGACTTGAGGTGCAAAGACATGCAGACACAAAGCATTACAACTAAGGAAGAACTGCATAAAGGATGACATGCATGAACATATAGGCCTTTTACGATATGGACTTGCCTTGTACATTACTAGCCAGTTGAGTGATGCACACAGCACAACCATCAGGAAGACATTGGACAAGCTGGCACAAGTGAAGATGATGAGTTTGAGCAGTGCCTGTAGAGTGGTATATCGTAGTCATTATTATTTTCTCTTTTTTTTCCTCTCACTTGTAACGTTTATACATACCACAATGTTAACGGACGTTTTGCCGGACCTGCGAGCCCAGCTCCCCATCTGAATGCACGCCCACAAAATGGCGAGTGAGCTCAACACACCTATGGCAATCTAAAAGAAGGGAATAGTGAACAACATGGCATGGGCCGCTTTGCAATCCCATAAATGCGCTTGTCTCAGATGTACAGGCAGAGAGGGCCACCCGATATTTGTAACTAGCTATGCAGAAATAAAATTGTTAAAATTCAAACAAAACTGGGAACAGCTGCGAGCAACACCAGAAATACTTTTTCCAATTTAATACTTTGCACCAAAAACAATACCTTGAAGCTGACCCCCAAAATAAAATTAAGGCAGTTAAGAAAAAAGATTGCCCTCCTGAATGATGGCCTATGACAGGCCAAAGTTGGGTAAAGTACATCTAAAAAGTACTTGAAGCAAAGTACAAAGTAAACGAGGTTATGCACTTCAAGTAAAGTAGTAAGCACACAGGGCACAATGTACTTGCAGTAAAGTACTAAAAATACAATGTACTTCCAAAGTAAAATATACCCTAAGTACTTTTTAACACAATATTTCATGGTGCCGTTTCATTTTTTTTTTTTTGTCATTTACTTGTAAGCATTGCCTCAGGGGTAATTACGGTACATCAATTATTTATTGAAATGGTGGCAAAAAATGGACGCATCTCCATGTGGTAAATGATGTTGATTGGGGCGAAGCCCTGGTGGTGCTGTTGATACTGACTTTATTGTTCATAGGTAGTGCTGATGGTGCTAATTTTTTTTATTGCTCATAGGTAGTGCTGAGTTCCGGGTTGCGTTTCGACTTCATTATTACTGCTTTATGGTCGGTTAAATGCAGAGCCAGTGGTTCTTCTAGCGGATCAGCTTGGATCGGCTAGAAGCCGTGGGAACGCATCTCCACCGCTTAAAGGGATACTGAACCAAAGAATTTAAAGTCCATAATAAGTGGCACACGTTCTATCCACGAGCCAGCAGCCGCCGGTGTGCGCGAGCACACGCAACGAAAATGATGTCAAAGGCCTCCATTCGCGCTTAAGAGAACAGTGAAATGCATGGGCCTCAGGCCAAAGGAAAATAAAGACAGGCTTTTCATCTCTACAAGTAAAAGCTACGTGCTTGTTAGACCAATTAATCGCTTACCTTTTATACCAGACACCACTGAGTAGATGAAAAACTTGTCTTTACTCTCCTTTGGCCCGAAGCCCACACATTTCACTTTCATCTTAACCGCAAATGGAGGTCTCTGACGTCATTTTTGTTGCATGTGCTCGCGCACACCGGCGGCTGCTGGCTTGTGGAAAGAATGAGCGCCACTTATTATGGACACTAAATTCCTTGGTTCAGTATCCCTTTAAGTCAACGGTCCATGTCAGAAAGGGAATGTGTGGTATGGATCGTGGTGATATATGCAGTTGAGCATTTGACCGTAGTGCCCTCTCGTCTATAAACGTTAAGCCAATGCATGCAAAGTTTAACACGATTATATAAGCATTTGACCGCAGCGCCTTCTCCTGTATAGATGTTGAGCGGCTACATGCAACGTTGGAGGCAGGCACACACATTGCAACCAGCACCCCCTCCCCTTCTCCCCTTTCCGTTCCAACCGCTAACCGATTTGCCGAACTCTGATGCTCATACGGCTCATACCTTGTAAATTATTGTAAATAAGCTGTTTGGAAAAAAAAAAAAAGAGTGTAGCGTAGGGGTTAAGACGTCTGCCTCGTAAGCAAGCGGTACTGAGTTCGAACCCCTTTGCGGGCGTAAGTTTTTTTTTAAAAGTGGGCCGATCCCGAAGGCAGTGCAATCGATGTGAGCGCGGATGCCGGACAAGGCTAGACCCTAAGGAGCTTTGCCCCTAATACTTATTTGTATCCAGGGTGGTAGGAAGCTTCTGGAGGCGACATGATGCCACCAGAGGTGAAGCCGGGGAAGACTTCCGGTTTGGAGGTACACGCCCCCAACGATGACCAAAACGAAAAGACGCTATGGGTGGAAAGGACAGCGGATTTAGCACCAACAGCTGCTTTGGTCACCCTTGAAGGCATTCCCATTGACAGCGACCTCTACTTCCGGCTTTACTTGAGATTTTCTCGTTTGGCTGGCTTGAGCCAGTATGTCACCTCCTCTTCTTCCTACCTCCATGTTTGTCTTGGTTTTATAGCCATTACTTCACTTGAAGAAATGACCAGATGACGTCCCGAAAGACGGTAGCGCGTTTTCACACCACAATATGCCTTTTCTTCTTTTGTTCTTTTGTTATAAATTGGAGAGCTCTTTACTTGCCCCCCAAGCATTTCTTCAGAGTTGATGAAGCATCATTTTGTGATACAAATTAAACAACGCCAAATTTGGGGAACATACTTTGAAGTCAAGAGTTGTACTTTTCTCGGAAAGTACCAGAAAAAATGCTTGAAGTAAAAGTTATTATTGAGAGAATGTACTTCACATAAAGTACATGTCTTCTAAACCTACTTGAAGTAGTACTTTAAGTACAAAGTACTTAAAGTGTTTCCCAACACTGTGATGCACTACTGACATTACCAATGAGCTTCAATGATGGCTCATTGACATCCCCGACATATTGATATTCCCCACAAATTAACCGATCTACAGGTGTTTTGATGAAATCTGCATAAAGAGGCTCAGCTGGTTTATTTATTTCTTGTACAAAAGGGACCAATTATTGCTGATGAAAATTTAAGCTTCCTGAACATCAGGTGACAGGAGAAAAAAAAAAAAAAAGAGGTTTATGTAGCTCGTACTTTGGACAAACAAGAGTAGCGTGTCCCAGACACCTAGATCACCCTTACCGGCATGTCATGTGCAGTCTGGTTTCGATCAGAGGAGTAAGTGACTGAAAACGAAACCTGCGAGAAGAAAACAGTGTAAGGGATCTCACCAGTTCTCATATCGGTTAATGAAAGGAACCGAAGAAATTATGCAGATGCATCGGAAGGTACAGCCTCTGGCTCAGCGGCGCCGGAACAGGGGGGGGGGGGCAGGGGGGGGATGGCCCCCGCACCCCGGACAGTTAATAAATTTAATGGAAACAATACGGGGGGAGGGGCGCAAAATGGCCATCACCCCCAACCACAACCGCCATTGCCCCCCCCCCCCCCTCTTTGGAATAGTTCCGACGCTTCTGCTCTGGCTAGAAAAATCTCTAGAAATAAAGATTCAAACATGGAAGCTCCAATAGCACCTCAGAATGGCAGTGCCCTGGGAAGATTACTTTTTCGAGTTCTTGCCATAATTATGGCGCTTTTTTTTCTTTAAATTTATACTAGTACACAGGGTATGGTGCTCGGAAGTTCCGCAATATTTCTCATTGTTCGTAGTCTGTTCGGGAAGGTTACTAGCTTCGTTGAGCGAGCTTCTCGCTGCGCACTGGTGCACTGCGGAGAAGCTACACCGTTGCAGTACACCTTGTGATTCTGCATATGTCACTTCCAGTGATGCGATTGAACAGAGTTATTTTGTAGCACCTTTTGGAGCACCTAAAGGTCAATTATGAAGCAGCAAAAAGTATGCTTGGAGCACAAGCACACTCTTCATTTTTATTCATACCACAGCGAATATTATATGTTAAGATTCATGTGTTGGCCTATCCAACTAAAAAAACGTGCATGCTTTGCCATCACACTTCTGTGCAATGGCAGGTTTGATTTCCTTAAACACAGCACTAGCTGCTCAGTTGCAAATAGGAGCACCAGGCATGGCAACAAGATGCTGATCGACGAAGGACAGTATGGACTGTTGTGAATGGTCATTTTAGGTACAAAATAAAATGTAAACCCTTTTAAGTTTTAAAAGTTGTAATAAAACAGAAATTCTTAATTTAGATTTTAAAAAATTTTAGCCCTTTGGCTCAGTTTGGTGCAAGTGGTGCAGCGATCATCACTGGTTTCGCTACAGCACAGCCTCTTGCTAAGAAAGACAACACTCCTCCAGAGCAGAATTTTTAAAAGCACATCAAGTACTTAAAAGAAGATTTTTAAATAAGAATAAAAACAACTCCGTCTTTTTTCTTACAAATTTAGCGATATTTTTGTAACCTGGGTATAGGGAGAGTTGATGAATAATCTTCTAAATATATTTATTGTTCACATACTTATTTTGCATCACCATCATCATAGAGACTGAAAAATTGAAGCTCTAAGAGCACCTCAGAATGGCAGTTCTCTGAGGAGATTACTTATTCATGCTTTTCCCACAAGCTTTTGCTAGCCTTGAGCTTCATTTTTCTTCTATAAATTTATATTTGTATTTACTGAAATATCAGATTGGCCAAATTATGCAGCTAAAAGTCTCAATAAGAGAGTACTGGGCAGATGCCCAGTACTCTCTTGAACATCAACAAGATGTTACAAAGAAGACATAAGCGATGCCTAAGTTCAGATTATCAAGATCCTTTCGAGTACAGGTTTAGCCATACAGATGTAACCATTGAATTTTCTCTTCTCCACTCGCTTGAGCTAAGCAAAGAAGACACAATACCTGAATCTGAGGAAGCAGTTGGTCATTGCAGATGGTTTTGTCTACATGCTTCAATAAAAGCAACAATGTATATATAGAGTACATTGTGCATAAAGATCAAGATTCAAATTAGGTGCAAAAATATACAACAAATTTCAGAGGATGGAAATGTAAAATGCAGCATTCAGTCTTTCCTCCTATGATAGCAAGTTTTGTTACTTCTGTCTCTAGGCTGTTGCATTTCCATGGGTTTGTTTCACACACACTCCAGCCAATCTCTTAGCATATTGCTGGACATTCCTAGTGAGTAATTGCAGACTGACCTCAAAGCTACATTTAAAAATCCAGCTCAGAAATGAGGATGTTTTCTGATGCTGTCCACTTACAGGAACTTGCAGGTTTTGTTCGTAGGCATCTCTTGCGACTTCACCATAAGTGACGGTCAACAGCGGTGGGTAGATGGTGCCAGGCTTCACTTTTTTATGCATTGTGATGCTGTTAGATAATGAAGCAATGGATTCATTAGGGACAAAGAAGATCTCAGTAACTGTCAATATTGTGTTACAGATAGGAGACATGCGTACTGAATATTGATGTCTTTAGCGTAACGTAAAAATCTGACGGGCGACTTTTGCGGGGCTGCAGTGTCTGTGCCGTTTCCAGACATGGGGTCAAGCAGAAAGAATCGTCTTACTAGCTGCCATGTAGACACGCCCTCATCTGAAAAATAGTGTCGAGAGTTAAAGTTTCGGGGGCTCTTTTGTCACGGATTCCCTCTGCCAAATGTGCTGAATACTTGCCACTGAGTTTCTTCAAGTTTTTCTCCATGTTTTCTATCTTAGCTGGCACTGGATATATTTTATCTTCATTAGCTTGTTTGCTTTCCAGAACTGTACATAAAACGAAAAATTAATGAAGAAAAAAGCACAAACAGGATTAATAGGCAGCTCCTAAAATATTTGAATCTGTCTCCAGAAGCATGAGAAATATCCTTACAGAGTTCATAAAATATAATTTGTGAAGAGTCCCACAAATCTCTCACTGACTTTTGGCACTGAAAGTAATGGAAGATTATATGAAACAAGAGTTAGCAACATTGCAGTGTTGTATCCATTTGACTTGCACATTCTTTTCTCCTACCAGTAGAGAGTTTTAGCAGAGTGTTTTTTCGCCCCGATAACAACACCCGAAAACGATACGATGCATGCCCAAGTTTGGCGGAGGGCAAAGGAGGTATCGTTATGGGGGCGAAAAAACAATCTGCTAAAACTCTCTAGTATGAGCAGATAAACATAGCCAGCAAGATGCACATTGAGAAGTAGTTTCATAAAAGAAATCTTATACCCACCTTGTCAAAAAAAGTTGTCCCAAATCGAAGTACATCAGCATTTGCCAGAGAAGTACCACATAACTGCAAATGTAAATAAATTCAAAAATTATTTGAAAAATAAGGGAGGCACTCACTTGATCGAATGACGTTTTAGCGAACGCCCACGTTTCATCGAACTACACTTTAGCGAATAGTCGGACGCCGCGAAGCGGCATTTTCGGGTGGGCCAAGTGAGTTCATATTTTTGTACTGAGTTGCCGCAGACTGTCGCCACAAAGCGGCGTAAAGCGCAGCGCGACGGATGGGTTAACGCGCGCCCCCGTTATTCGCTAAAACGACCATTCGCACAAATGTCGCCGTTCGCTAAAATGTCATTCGCTCTTGTGATATGGACCCGAAAAATAATACAAGTTTGCACAAATTAGTGCTCACTGAGGATATGAAAATATAACACGCACCATCAGCTCCTGAATTTCCAAGCGTTGAATGCCCATAAATTTTCCTTTGAGGCTATATTTGGCAGCAACAAAGTGTAGATAAGAGGTCTGGGAATGACAAGAAGGAAACGGGAAGCAGTGTTCATTGCAGATCCAATAGCTGGGTTAAGGCAGTGACCACACCGCAAGTCCTCACCTCTTTCCACCGCTTTATAGTGAACTGGTTCGGGACATCTGTTCTAGACATCACTGCAGCTGCGTCATCTTCCAGGTAAAAAAGCCATGGTACACTGCCTTGCCTGACAGTGGAACAAGAAAACGGTGAGGTAGAGCTTCCAAAAAGGTACCAGCACCGTGACGACACTGCAGTACTAAAGAAGCTTTTCCTCTCACTCTCGCAACATAAAATTGTATCCCCCAAAAACAAAACTGATGCAAATATGTAGTGATGTAGCGATAGACAAAAAAAAAAATTACATGCATCAATAAACTCAAATTACAGTGAGTTAACTACAGGCAATCTGGTGCTATCCTTTCATTATCTGCTTTAATAACAATGTAAATTAAGAATTTACACCATTTCACCATTCAATGTACTCTACATATATTAGTATAACTCTCGAATTAAGATGCGCCCTAGTAAAATGTTGTGCAATTGATGTCAAATGGACCTTTTGTAGAAACATCGGTTCGAGAGTAAATTTTTCCAGTACGCTCTCTCTCTCTTCTTTCTCGCTGATCAGAGAGGGAAGATGGTTTCGTCATGTCGACTTTGGGGCGGAAGATTACGCACGATGGGGACAAAGGCGAGTTTGGGGGAGCCGTATCTAGGTCACAACGCCTCAATGGGTAAACGGGATGTAGCTAGCGTTTTGGGTGTGGAACGGGTGGGAGAAGCCTTGCGCGCGCGTTGTTTTCTAGCCACTTAGCCTCGAACCCAGTCGCGTGTCTAGGTGGCAGCACATATTCGCCAAGAAGTCCATTACCGCAAAACATGCTACGTAGGCTTTTTTTCGTTTTTTTTGCCAAATGTTTGAGTTTAGTGGACGTACCCTTGTCTTGGTCGTCCTGCGACTCCCTCGGACAACTTGAGGTACCGGTCACAGACAGAGGTACCAGACCCACGACTGTAGAAGGTCAGAACGCAGAGGTTGGCAACAATCTGGCACGCAGTTTCATTGGAGTACACCTGAAAATTGCACCACCTCGTATTAGAAAGACAAACATTCAGCTTTCTGTGGTATCACAAGGAGATAGTAAACTTGCAACAAACATCAACCAAACAAAATAAGTGCATCGATTCGGACTGAATTAAAAGCTCCATCTTTCCTTAGCTCACTATCCACAGTTATCAAATTTCTTCAATGGTGTAGTGCCATTGCAGTGTTTTTAATGCGAAAGCATTAACTGTCTCGTGGAGCGAGCCGACGTCAGCAGCTTTGAAACCACGCCAAACGGTTCTTAAATCCTTCTCCAAGTCAAGCCAGCTCCCACTCACCGGTTAGCCACGGTACCTTTTACAACGCTTCGATCCCATTGGCTAGCGCGCGTGGACCAGGATCCCATTCGCCGGACACGCAGTGCCATGGGGCAACCAGTCGTTAAAACTGACGCCGCGCATCAGTTTCAACGACCGGCCACCTCATGGCGCTGCGTGTCTGTCAGCGCGTCAGCGTGTCAACACGCGCATTCCCCTTCTTGTTCCCCTTCTCCAGGGAATATTTTCGTCATTCTTGTCCAGCTTGCTTGCACCTTTGCATTTAATTGCATTATAATAATCTTTTTGCTAACCAAGTGTCTAAAGAACAGAAAAATGTTTGATATGCCGAATGTCCATCTTTTTGATACGTATTGCGTGCGATATTGATTATTGAGCAGGAAATCCAAGCAAGTGTTAATATGGTTTGCTTACTTTGCAGTTGTACAAGGATGCTTGCAAGATATCCTTAAATAGCATAGAAAGTATGGTGCCACCCTGTGAAGGAAAGAAATGCATATAGTATATACGTATAGACCTTTTCATCCTCCTACGCATGGGCGCTGCCATCTTGGAATCACGCGACGCGGCAGCCATTAGGTTGCTTCAACTTGCTGCTCCGCTCTCCCCTCCGTGCCTTGGCGGATGCGTTGTATTCATGTTTTTCGTCGCGTTTCACCGCGCTTGCTTGCCTTACTTCGGAAACTGTAGTCCGATACGTCTACTCGAGGACTCTCGAGGTTTGTTTACTAATAGTGGCGGAACATTCTCAGTAAGAAGCGCCTATATTTATATCGCGCATTTAGGATCGCAAGGCATGACGAGTCAGCACAAGGAGACCATTTGAATTCCCTGAAAGTATCGTTCTTTGTATTCATAATATATCGATCAAAGTTTCTTTTGATTATGTAAGGAAACTCGTGGAGGAGATAGATAACGAACGTTTAACTTGTATTTTATCTGAGGCTAAATGTAATGGTACGTCAACATCAAGCGATTTGTTAGTTCATAATATCACATGTATACATGTGTATGAGGTTTTGAATATCATTTTTTTTTTTTGCGACGTAGACATTCGGTTGGTCGGTTTACTTATGAAGTTTAAGAAATTGTATACCTTGCTCGCTCCCATTTAGACAGACGTTTAAATGATTTATTGATTACATTTAGATAACCAATGCCCTCCACTTAATTTACTTAACACAAAGGTTGGGACCTCCCACGTAAGAAACTGCCACATACACTTTACAGTAGCGAGTTTTAGAATAGCGTGCACAAAAAAATAACGTCGTTTCTATTTGCAAATTTAAAACGTAGTTCGTGTTCGGCGCTTGCGCATAATGACAACGCTTTTTTTTTTTTCTTTCCTAACGTTGTTTTATCTTTTGCCAATATCTAATACCCGCAATAACTGACGCCCCCCCCCCCCCTTTCCAAAAAAAAAAAAAAGAAGAGGCGTCTGCATAACAGCTATTTGAGTCCAGGATTGTCGATGGCAAATAGAGGTTTACTTTTTGTGGCTGGCTACGCCGAAATTTATAAAGCGAATTTGTTCTAAGAAATAAATATTTGTTCACTCAGGTTCGTGAAGTGGTGCCTAGCACTAGAATTCAGCCAAACTTTCCGAGGTATTTTTAATTTTACTTGGCCAATTTTACGGAAAACAAATGCAAGATTTAATTTGACGGGCCTGTCACTCATATCATATCCTGAGTAAGCAAATGTTCATATTAAAAGAAATGTTTTTCCTAGGGCAAATATCGCGAAATGCCGCTTATGAGTACTTTAGGAGGATTGATAATTGAAGAAATTTCCTACTCAGCCTGTCAAAACATGCTCGAGTACTAAATTAAAAGAGAGGCCGGGACTATATTATATGTTTATATCAATTATCTGCGTCATTACACAATATGTTTTTATTCTGCGAAGTTCACTAAAGGTTGGGTGCCCACGAAAACCAAACAGTGAGCTGTAAACTCACGAGTTCATCTGTTCTGGCCGATTCAGAACGTTGCTAATCAAGCTGTCGATATGCTTCCCCGCTTTACATTTACATGTTACTCTCTTCATTAGTTTGTTTTTCTGGACACTGGTGTCATTGGGTACGGCCATACACGATGGTATTCTTCCCTGTACATCAGTCAGGCGTTTCGCAACCGACCATAATCAGATACCTCAAAGGAGTTGGTAAAGAAAGCCCACAATTTAAGCTAAAATACACCTCGTAGTCATCAAAGTGGCTTAATACTACTGTTTCATTGGTTGCGTGCTACCAGGAAAATAATCGTATCACAAAGTTAAGCAAAAACAAAGTAAAACAGCAACATAGCCACGTTCACGTTGAAACCGAAACCAACCAAATTGAAGCAACATAATGGCGCCGAGTGCGTCAGCGCCCTCTGTCCGCCGGTGAGGCAACTACTAAAATGAAAAGGTCTATAGTCGTGTATGAAAATTTGGTAATATATGTAAATTACAATGAAGCAAAATAAACAAACCTCATATGTGATGTGCTGAGCCGACTCAAGGTTTGCATCCAGCATATCTTGTGGAAGACAGCTGCCATCAGTCAGGACATACTGAAAATGAAAGCATATTTAATAATCGAAAAAATGTGTAAGTGAAACTTGCGAGTGGATGCTCGCTAATTATTGTTTTGTGCTGAAATGTCAAGAAAGTACCACATAAAATCAGAGGAGGACTGTCAAACGCAAGGTATGGCACTTGCTCACACTGAACGTTTGCATAGTTCACAATACCCTGGCCAACTTTGAAGTTTGGGGAAAATTTACATCAGCATGCAAGTGGGCATATGGCTGGCATTTTATAGTTGGCTGAAATTACAAAATCACTGACTAAGGGCTATCCAACTCGTGACAATTATCATACATAATTTGAGTTTTGGGTCGTCAGAGCTTTTTTTTTTAAATCAAACTCAAAGAGCACTTTTAAACACACCTTACTTTGGAGTGCTCAAGCGAGCACTTGGAACGAAAAAGTTGACGATTCCACATTCATTTAAAATCGATCAAGGGTGCAACATATGCTTGTGAGAGTATACCACCATAAACGCAACAGTCCAGAAGAAGTTGCCTAGAACTTGTTGCAATATACACAGGAGTATTTGACAAGGAACTACAAGGGATGCAAGTGACGATACAAATGTTTCTACTCAAAACTTGAGCACCCAGTGACACAGTCACACGAGGCATGTGTTCTGTGTTATGTCTCGTGCTCATAACACATAACTCAGTTTATATGTCCATAACAGATGAATGACTAATCTAGGATACAATAAATAAAATACATGTATATCTAACAACTGTCAACAAGACTACCAAAAAATTCTGAAAGAACGCCCACCCAAAATGAAGAGATAAATGGTGAAAACATGGGGTGGGCGATCTTTGAGGATGCCACAGCAAAATTTCATAAAAATTAATGATAAACACAACGACCCTGGCTAAAAACAATGTCAAGCAGGGGAACTTATACCGCAGATCATGGACACCGCAAATTCGCATTTCACGATGAGATAAACATGCAGGAATTCGCTACGAACTCCTGAGTTATGGGAACGGATACCGTCGATTGCGGACGCAGCTGATTCGCATTTCATTGTGCAAGATACACGTCGGAACAACACACGTGTTACGAGAGCCGATACCGCACGAGCAGATCGCGGACAAAAACATGGGAACCCGCTATGAACTTGCTTGTCAGACGTGCCAGTACAGCAGATTGCGTGGTTCATGCAATTTCCGTTGGACATTGCGTGACATCCGACGGGAATCGGGGGGGTGGGCGATGTATTGGAACTTTTATGTTACAGATATTTAGCCAGAAAAACGGGATGGGCGATCTCTCTAAACTTTACGGAATATGCAACCCGTGCATTCCACATTATTTCGTCCATCCTCACAATTATGTGTCCCTTGCAGTTGAGGGCACACAACATGAGCCTAGCAAAACACTGGAACATGAGTGTAGGTCACACTAGCTATGTCCTGACAGAGGCAGAGCCCACATGCTTATCTATAAAAACGGCTGGTACAAACTGGCACGACAAGATCATCTCGACATACCTTTTCAGGTGGACAAGAACAAGTGCTGTTGTCAGCAACCTGAAACTCTGGTGGACAGACCACACATCTGCAAGACCAAACAATAAGAACTGCATTAAATCTTACAATGTCTCCCTCTCAAGCTCCATCCACTTACTTTCTCAGGTTTGGGTCGGGCCAGGTTTGTCCGTGGCACTTCTTACATGTCAGCCACTTGGAGCCAGTGTCGTCCAAAACCTCTTCTGAAAGTGTATGGAGAACTTGCAGAGAACCGGACTGTTGCACAAGCTCTGGCATCATTTATCAAACCTTCTCGATTGTACTGTTTTGGCTAAAAAACACCTTGGTACAGTTAGAACTCATGCGAGAAGACAAAAAAGTAAGGATCCAGCTTCAGGAGGCCACACATGGTTGATACACATCTGTGCAGAAAACGTTTGCCGATTGTTGGTTTAGGACTAGGCCATAAAACCCTGCACTCATTGAACTTTTCAAGAAGTCGCCGCAAAACAAAATATGTAAATAGTGAAAGAAACTTGTCTTCCGTTGCGTAGTAGATAGCACCTAGCTATAGGTTGGACCTTATGGCAGACACGTTTCCAAAGCTATAATATCGTAAAGCAGGGGTCGTAAACCTTTTCCAGCAGCAGAGCGAGCAGCCACACAGCAGACACGGAGGGTGCCGGACGGCAAGTCGCGAAAAGGAAGTTGGGTGGGGAAAAGGCAAAAAGAAAGTGAAGACGTTCTCTGTCCTAGTATGGGGATGCTCGACAATGCCAACTGAAAGTGCTTCTTGTTCCTGCCTAACCCCACGTGACGTCAAAACTGTTGCATGGTCCTTGTGTCTATGTTCTGTGTGAGGAAGCGGCAGGGGGGCAGGGTTCTTTTCTGGTGCCGTGCCGGGGACCGCATAAGACTGCCTCGTGGGCCGTATGCAGCCCGCGGGCTGTGGGTTGCCGATTCCTGCTGTGAAGTAAGGAGGAGGCACCCACTCAAAATTTGAAGATAATCCCGAAAAAGTGGGGGAAGGGCTCTTGTTAGGTTATCCGTTTTACATATATTTGTACTGCGCATATTTTTTCATGGTACAAAATTTGGGAGTGGGCGTTATGTGTAATGGGCGGATGCTCAGTCCATCTTTCATGACAGTGTACAAGGTTCAGTAGTTTTATTATTAATGTTTAATGAATTCATTACAAGTGTAAGGAATTCATTAAACATTAATAATAAAGCAACTGAACCTTGTTCACAGTTATACTGGGATTGTGAAAGCACCGTGCTTTCACAATCCCAATATAACTACACGGTGATTCAAGGAGACGCCAGGCTCTTTAAATCGACCGCAAAATTCGATTCTTAACCTATCGCGCTACGACTTTGTGCAGCGTTGCCCACAGATGGTGCATTTTTTTTGTAAAATTTGCAAAGAGCGAACTTACCTCAGAAAAAAGTATAGAAAGAAAAAGGCTTAGCTCCTATGGAAACGCAGCAACGCCATCGGTCTTCAAACGACACGGCGCCGTTTCGCACGAGAAAACAAGAGATGGCGCAACAAACGCCGCAAACGAACGAGCAGACGGCGCCGAGCGCCGGCGTCTTTAGCAGACAATCTTTTCGACTCAAAAGCAGTGCACGTTCTGCGGGCAGCGACAGTCGCAGAGACAAAAACAGGCGCGGTAACAACAAGAAACTGCAGTTCTTTGTCTGCTAAAGACGCCGGCTCTCGGCGCCGTATGCATGTTCGTTGGCGGCAGTTGGCGTCGCGACCGCTTGTGCCATCTCTTGTCTCCCGTGCGAAACAGCGGCGTGTTGTTTGAAGACCGGTGGCTTCGCTGCGTTTCCATAGAAGCTAATTCTTTTTCTTTCTTTACGTTTTCCTCAGTAAGTTCGCTCTGCAAATTTTACAAAAAAAATTGCACCATCTGTGGGCAACGCTGCACAAAGTCGTAGCACGATAGGTTAAGAAACCGAATTTTTCGGTAGACTTAAAGAGCCTGGCCTCTCCTTGAATCACCCTGTATATCACCTCTTATTAAGCCATTTTAATGTTAAATTATTATTGAGAAGAGTCCTATATTTTGCTCCTTTTTAATTTTTGAGTGTGGTCCAAGCCTATAAGACAAATAAGCACATACACACAAACTAAAAGTATGAAGTCACGGCGCACTTTCCGCCTTTGATTGGATGAGCCAGTGGATGAGCATGCACAGAAAGATGGCGAACGCCATGACGTTGCACTTTCACCACTGTTTGATTGACCTCTCGGACTGTACCATCGGCTGTGCAGAAACTTAAGGTGAAGCAAAGTATAGGCACCCGTACTCTAAACCAAGAATCTGAGTTGATGTGATCTTTCAGGCTTGCTTCTCTGTACTATTTAAAACTGCAAGATGTCAAATACTTTTTGTAAGAAAGCACCAATTCTTACGTCAACTAGAAATTAAGACAAAAAAAAAAAGAACAGGCAACAAGGAAGGTGTAGCAGCAATCAGTGTGTTGCTAAGTGCAAGAAACCATAAAAAGCAAGCATCAAGTATTAAATACATGTGAACCTTAAAATTACTTAGCAGGCAAAAAATTATTACATACCAACTTATGTGTCTGATATCATGCCAAGGCAGTGGGGCTGGCTGTAGAAGGAGACATGCACAAATGCTTCTCTTTTTAAAAAGTTGAGTTCTTATGCATGCAAAGTGGCTACAGCTCCTGTGGGCGGAATGAGTTGTGTTAGCTGCATGCGTACTACAGCTATGGTGACAATGGCTTGTCTCGACACAATTGAAAATGTATAGCTGCTGCATGCACAGGTTGTGTATGGGGAAATCGAGGCATTGCATGTGCATAAACCTAACGTGAACATAGTGGATAATATATTAAGAATTTTACCATACCAAACACTCCATCAGTGCAGCTGCTGCAACTGTTGGTAGAGCTCTGAAAAGGGGACTGAGCTGCACACAGAACGCATTCCCAACCGTCTGATGATGCCACCTAAAAAAAGAGATACAATATACAAATAGAGCAAGTCAGAACAAGCTCAGTCACTGGGTCGATGACAGGAAAGGACAAGTATGGGAGACTCGCCTGGTTCGGAGGGCATGGCACGCAGGAAAGTTTTGTGGCACTTCGACGCACCGTCATCCGGTGACGTGGCAGGCACTTGCATGACAAGCCTGCAGACAAAGCATACTTTCATTTTGTCCAAGCCTTCTTCGGGGGGGCATAGTAGCTACCGAGACAAGAACTTCCCAGAAGATTTGTCTGAACTTTTGGGGGGTTCTGAAGAGCGTAGGCCATATCCTTCAGAAATTTAGTTCTAAAATTGTCAACTGTGATGGACAGAGAGGTTCGAGTTAGACAGAGTGGACTGAAAGCAATCAATATTCAGCTTTTCTTCTGTAGCCTGGCAAAGATTTTTTTGTTTTTTTTGTTTTATGAATTTAAAACTTTGAAAGTATGCTTAATATAAGCCTCATGAACGCACCGATGAGTCTTTCTGTTGGATTTAACAAACCCACCTGGGATGTCTCCTAACCTCAAACAACTCCACAACTCGCCATAACAAGTATGCACTCAATGAATTCTCGCTATTCTGAGGAGCTAGTCGTGGCTACCGCAAATTAAATTATGGCACATGTTTGCCAATATTGTATGAATGAAAGCATACTAGCACAGCAGTCGTTTGAATTCCTCCAAACTGAACGAGTCTCTCGGGTCGGTGAGCGAGTCTCTGGCACGCGCAATCTAATATGGGCCTGTTCACAGTGCGAGGCTTCGAATGCAGGAATACATATTACGAAATCCCACTCTGGCTTGAGAAGTGAAAGAAGCTAGAGACAATGACTGCCTTTCGCTCTATCAAAATGAGTGCCTTGAAGCGTCGGAAACACCCAGTCTCAACCTCCCCATCCTCACTCGTGCAGCCTGTTTGGCAGGTAGGCTTTCTCCAAGGGGCGATCTACGCCACACATCACGCGTGATATCGGAGGTGGTACATCAAATGTAAAGATAGTTTTGCTCGCGTTGACACTTCTCGTAACCAGAGTACCAGAAGTAATTGCGTAAGGAAAATGCGAACCGTCTTTGGATGCCACTTGAAGACCTTCTTGACCTCCGTTGGCGCCACACTTGACGCAGTTGTGAGCGATGTCGTTGTAGTAGCTATGCTCGTCGCAGTCGTTCGGTGTAACGTGCTTTAGCAGGTACCTCGACTCGGCGAAGACGACGAGTGCTGCTAGAATCACTAGCCGCCTCCCGCGTTCTGTCCCAACGCCGAAACGAATAACCATCGGAACAAGAGGGCATTCAGCAGCGTCCGTCGCCGTCGCAGAGATCCTGTTGTTAGCAACCGTTGCTAAGCGCCGGTGCTGTACGAGAACACAAAACTCGTCGCAGATGAGCGGCAGTCGCAACCAGCCACTTAAACTGCTGGATTTCGCAGCCTGCTTTAATATTTATTTTTCTAACAAAAACTTAATTAAGACTAAAAAGGGCGCGTTTCGCATACATCAAATAAAGCAGATAAATGATTAAAAGGTAAACATATCTTTCAACAATTTTACAGGTGGCGCTACTGAAGGATGCACGAAATGGCGGCGAGCACAGGACGACGCCATTTCGTGAAGAACAATGGCACGTGGAAACAGCGGAGAAACAGTAGTCAGGTTTTCTTTAAGTCGCTTTAAATAATTAATTCACTTTAGTCACGCTCAAAAGTTTTTTAGTCGACTCAAAAATAGAAAGTACACAGTTTATAATTATTTAAACGATCTATACAATAATTTTGTGCATATACGAGTTACTAAAGCAAGGTTTATAAGCGGCAGCCCCATCGCCACGTTAATCGTCGATCTTCGATTCGTCGTCTGCTTCCAGCGTTGTGGCGTGTTCGTCGTATTCATTTGCGTCAAATTGCATCATTCGTGCGCTTGAAAATCACGGCAGTGTTCGAGTTCCCCGAGGCCTGTTTCTTCTTTATTATAACAATGGCCTCGAGCCTAGTGACCACCGGACTTGCGCTCGCCGCTGTCAGTCTCGCGGGGAGAGTCGTCCTTCGATCGTCGGAAGCGTGGTCCAAGATTCTGCAGCAAAGCTGGAAGTCACTGCCCACTGCCGAATCCTTCCTCGGTTCCAAATACTACAAGGGTGGTTTCGAGGCGAAGATGAGCAAGCGAGAAGCGGGACTCGTCCTGGGCGTGAGTTCCACTGCCAGTAGGTCTAAGCTGAAGAACGGTCACAAGAAGATCATGCTGCTGAACCATCCCGATCGCGGTGGATCGCCGTACCTTGCCGCCAAAATCAACGAAGCGAGAGACTTACTGGAGGTTGGAAAAGCGAGATGACTGCAATCGTGAATCTTGTCATATTTATGTCGCGTGTCCTCATCAGTGGCTCGTTCTCGCACACTGTTTGTTAGCTGATGACTGCTGGCACACTGCCCTTGTAAAATGATGCGTCATCCCGAAATGCATGAACTATGCAACATCTGGTCACTGTTGCGTCGTGCTGCTGCGAGCAGTGCCAGCTCGGAACGTCGGCAAATAAATATACGGCGTGCAAGTTTGGAACACTCTCTCTCTCTCTCTCTCTCCCCCCCCCCCCCCCCCCCCACACACACACACACACACAAATTGTTCTTGCAGAGCGCAAGTTCGTCTGCTTCTGGCACAGGGGTTGCGATGATGCCAGAACGCCGAGCTCTTATTGGCTGATCGAAAAAATACTGGGGGGAGACCTCAAGGCATCTATCTAGCATTGAGATCTACCCACTATTTTTTTTTTTTTTTTTCTTCAATCAAAGCCATTTAGCGCTCGGCGTCTTTCTGATGTCCCCGCAACTCCTGCGCGAGAAGCAGGCGACTTGCTTTTTAGGAAAATTTAGAAAAAAATATCATTTGTCAAATTAAGTTATTAACTACGGAGCTAAAGAAAGAAAAAAAAAACTTTTTACAAGTGTGTTTTTAGACTTTCCAAAAAAAAAAAAAAAGGCTAGAGGCACAAAAAAAAACATAAAAATAATATAATCTTTGTTGACACGGGAGAGCCGCGGCGCCGCCGAAACAAGTTTTTATTCCATGTGGTGCCATCTTCGGGCCGCTGACATTTTCAGCGGTCGTGCTGTCCTCTGCCCGCTTTCCAATGCCACAAACATGCGTATGGTGGGTATTGAGACTGCAGGCTGGAGGCGAGTTAAATCAAATAAAAAGAATTGAAATTGATCTCATTGACGTGTTTCTGTCCTCATGGTCCCCCCCACCTCTTTCCTCCATTCACTCCCCGCACCCCCCCCCCCCCCACACACACACACACACACACACGCGCGCGCGGGAAGGGGGCAGATGCCGCCAGAGGTGCCCCCCCCCCCCCCCCCCCCCCAACGTGACTGGAACGCCTGGTACCCGGCATCCCACCCTCCTCCCCCGTTACTACGCCACTGGTGTAGTGCCCAAAATAATAATAATAATTTTATTTGCAAATACTGTAAGGGGCACATGTATGGTGTGCGGGGCTAGGCAGATTGGAGAACGTTCAGAATATCCTTTTGGTCAGAATAGCCCCGGCGAATTTCTATTTATGCAGAAAAAATACGGTACGGCTGGACTACAAGATACCGTGGCGATATTCAAATATCTTTGAATAATCGTCCTCGTTAACTGGAAGAGACTTGTACACTAGCGAACGTTAGAAAACACCGTCCCATTTATCCCCATCATTCTGCATGTGCAACCACCTGCTGGGTTCAAAGCCGGTCTACTTCGGTGTGCTAAAAGAAATAACAAAGAAAAAGAAGGAACGTAAGGTATTTACGCACGCATCAGCATACCGGCCAGCCGTATGCTGAAGCGAACCCACTTTTTTCCTCTTCCATTTGAGGAACTTTTCTCGCCATAGGGACAAACCGAGCTTCTCCGGGGACTTTCAATCCCGAAGAAGAAAGTAGCTGGAGGCCCTCCGCCATTACAGATGTCGTCGGTGCCACAACGGAAAATGGGCCGCCGCATTCTGCGTAAGTTCTCACATTTAGCGCGTGGCGTGTGCCACAACGTACTCCTTAACGTAGATACGACTTGCCACGATTCGCTGGGAATCTCTCGGGTAGGTTCACCGTATATAACACACAGTTCGCCTTCAATGTCCTTGTCCCGCCAAAATCTCACAAAAAAGGCGTAACATCAGGTCAGCTTTCTTTGGCGCAGGATAAAAGACGGATATAGAGGTCGAACCACGCTATTTGAAGATTAGAGAAACCTTTAGTTTATATTCAATATTAAAATACATAAATTGGTAAGGTAGGTGAACTGATCGAGAGATCTCCGGCTTAAAAAATGGGCGGCCAATTTTCTGGGGACGTGACGACGTCGGGACGGCGCCATCCCAAATACCGAAATCGAGCGATAATAGTCCGGGAAAAGCTAAAAGAGGGACCAAGGTGACCACGAGGCATTTAGTTGGTCACTTTGTAAAATAAAATGCGCGTTTCTATTTTGGCCTCGTAATAAGATCGCTTGATTAAGTTGGCCGGCCGAGCTACCCCCGTTCGTGAGGTGCGTGGACGTAGCAACGGCAGGCTCGATGAAACCACCGCAATAAAAGTGATAAACTGTTCTTGCAAAGGCAGGCAGGACTACGATAACGTCATCATGCTACCGGTGTTGCGGCTAAGTTTTATTTAAAGTGACTCCGAAATCATAATTTGACTTCACCTCTTCTTGCCTCGACGCCATTGTGAAGTGATAGTGATTTGATGTGGCGGTTGATCTCCTGAAGTGCCTCGATGTCTTCTGAAGACTACGGTGGCACGAAAGTTTTGGGTGCAATCGTCGAAAGCGAGTGCGCTGGCCTTCGAAGAATGCAGTGGCCCAAAGTGGGTGTGTGATCTTCGAAAGTTCGTCGATAGCCTTTCAAGAATGCGATGGCTCGAAAATATGTGTGTGGCCGTCTCAAGTGTGCGTGGTGCCCTTTGAAGAATGTGATGGCTTGAGGGTGTATGTGTGAGGCTGTGTATCGCTCTTTAAGAGTGGTGGTTCGAGCGCTGGTGTGTGATCTTGGGTGGTGCAGTGATAGCACTTGACGGCTCTAGTGACCCCCTTTTTTTTTTTCTTTTTTTTTTTTTTTATTGATTATTTAGCGAGTGCGCGTGTCACCAGGCAGGCTTCTAGTTCCGCGCAGCCATCTGCCGTCCGTTGTTTGGTGCTTTACGGTGTTGGTGGTGGTTCGGTGCTATTGCGGATGTGTTGTGAGTGTGTGTTGGTCCATAGAGAGCACCTCTATGGACCATCGACAAGTGTCATCGGCATGCGTGCAGCAAATCTTAGCCAAACGTGTTTTATTTTTTTTAGCAAACGTGGTTTTTAAAGGATGCGTGGTGCATTTTGTGGTGCGATGTGCGGCACACGTCAGCAGTGAAATCGCGAAGGTTATGGTGGTTTTTATCGTTTTGTATCAGGGTTTTTGTGGCGCATCTTTGGATACAAGAAGTGCAGTGCTGCGTGCCATCGTGAGCGATGTGAATGGGATCGTCGGCTGGAGTTGTGTGGTAGGTGTAGTGCGTCCGTGTAAGGCCACCTAGTGTACCGACTGGGTGCCAAAGTGCTGTGCTACGTGTGCGTGGTGTCTGTGCGCGTGCATGGAGGAAGAGATCAGAGTTATTCGGTGCGTAATAATAAGTTGATGCGTGGCAGCGTCTTAGTTCTACCTCCAGGAAGTCTGTGCTCAAGTCTGCTGCGATTTGATGTGGCACGGTTCAAGGCACCTCCAGCTCGTCACTGTGCTGTCGGGAAGTGAAAATCGGCCACCCCCGTGCGTCCAGTGTGTATCTCTTGAGATCGCTGCAACGAAGAAGTCGCTCACCCCCAAGTCAGGCGCGTTTCATGGTTGAAGTTCGCGCGCGCTCTCGTAGCGCAAGTTCACGCTGTGAGCTTTCTATGTGCCATGTGCCCTGCGCCGATCGCCCAAGTTCGCGAAGTGTGAATTTTCAGTGTGTCAGGTCAAAGCCGCTTTGGTCAGGTGCCCTGCGTCAATAGTGTAAGTCCGCGCGGTATGAGTTTTCCGTGTGTCACGTGTGCAGGTACGCGCAGTGTTTTTTTTTTGTTTTTTTTCGTGTGTCACGTGTGCTGCGCCGAGCGCAAGGTCGCGCAGTGTGAGTTTTCCGTGTGTCACGTGCCCTGCTCCGATTGCGTGATTTCACTCAGTGGAAGTTTTCCGTGTGTCACGTGCCCCTGCGCCGATATCGTGTATTCGCTCAGTGGGAGTTTTCCGTGTGTCACGTGCCGTGCGCCGATATCGTGAGTTCGCTCAGTGGCAGCTCTCCGTGTGCCACGTGCCGTGCGCCGATATCGTGAGTTCGCTTAGTGGGAGTTTTCCGTGTGTCATTTGCCCTGCGCCGATGGCGTAAGTTCATACAGTGAGTTTTCCGTGTGTCACGTGCCCTGCGTCGATATCGTGAGTTCGCTCAGTGGGAGTTTTGCTTGTGTCACGTGCCCAGCGCCGACCGTGCAGGTTCGCTCAGTGGGAGTTTTGCTTGTGTCACGTGCCCAGCGCCGACCGTGCAGGTTCGCTCAGTGTTGTTTTTTTTTTTTTTTCGTGTGTCACGTGCCCTGCGCCGAGTGCAAGGTCGCGCAGTGTGAGTTTTCCGTGTGTCACGTTCCCTGCGCCGATAGCGTGAGTTCGCTCAGTGAGAGTTTTCCGTGTGTCACGTGCCCTGCGCCGACATTGTGATTTCGCTCAGTGGGAGTTTTCCGTGTGTCACGTGCCCTGCGCCGACATTGTGATTTCGCTCAGTGGGAGTTTTCCGTGTGTCACGTGCCGTGCGCCGATATCGTGAGTTCGCTCAGTGGGAGTTCTCCGTGTGTCACCTGCCCTGCGCCGGTAGCGTAAGTTCATACAGTGAGTTTTCCATGTGTCACGTGCCCTGCGCTGACATTGTGAGTTCGCGCAGTGTGAGTTTTCCGTGTGTCACGTTCCCTGCGTCGATAGCGTGAGTTCGCTCAGTGGGAGTTTTCCGTGTGTCACGTGCCCGGCGCCGACATTGTGAGTACGCTCAGTGGGAGTTTTGCTTGTGTCACGTGCCCAGCGCCGACAGTGCAGGTTCGCTCAGTGTTTTTTTCCGTGTGTCACGTGCCCTGCGCCGAGTGCAAGGTCGCGCAGTGAGTTCTCTGTGGTTCACGTGCTAGCTCTGCGCCGATAGCGTGTGTTCGCTCAGTGGGAGTTTTCCGTGTGTCAAGTGCCCTGCGCCGATAGCGTGAGTTCGCTCAGTGGGAGTTTTCCGTGTGTCAAGTGCCCTGCGCCGATAGCGTAAGTTCATACAGTTTTCCGTGTGTCGCGTGTCATGCGCCGATATCCTGAGTTCGCACGGTGAAAGTTTTGCGTGTGTCACGAGCCCAGCGCCGACAGTGCAGGTTCGCGCAGTGTTTTTTTCCGCGTGTCACGTGCCCTTCTCCGATATCGTGAGTTCGCCCAGTGGGAGTTTTCCGTGTGTCACGTGCCCTGCGCGGATAGCGTAAGTTCATACAGTGAGTTTGTCGCGTGCCCTGCACCGATATCGTGAGTTCGCTTAGTGGGAGTTTTCCGTGTGTCACGTGCCCTGTGCCGATAGCGTAAGTTCGTACCGTGCGAATCCTGTGTGTCGCTCGCCCATTGAAGTTCGTGTGTGCACCCATAACACAAGTTCGCGCAGCGTGAGTTTTCCGTGTGTCACAGGCCCATTGACAGTACTGCTAATGCTTCAAGCGTGACATCGCCGAATTTACGTCGACCGCGTGCCCCGAATATTCTGCTTCCATTCATTTGTATCAGGGACATGGTGGTTTAATAAAATCCCAGGACCCGGAAAGGTAAGTTAGCTAGGCAAGCGATCGAATTGCCTATTAGAGCTTTTCTTTTTTTTTTTTTTGTTCCCTCTCTTTTTTATAACTTCAACCACGAATTAAATTTCAATGCATGCCATAGTACGAGCGCGTTTATACCCTTCACCGATTATGAATAAAAAGTAAGCCACTTCACTTTATTTTTAATATAATGAATCAAATTATGAATGCATGCAGTTGTAATGTGAGAGCATTATAGTATAATGCGCTGTAAAAATAGCCGGTAAACTTCACATGCTGTGCAGTTCGTTGGTCATTCTTGCCTGATTATTAAATGCGTAAAAAGAGCAAAATCTGAGCTTGCGAGTTGAGACAGGTTGGGGACAACCATTCTGTCGCGACGTTTCAGCGAACGCGTGCTTTTCAGCGAATGACTACGCCATCCGTCGCGAAGCAGCGTTTACGTCTGCGCTACATGTGAGCATTCGCTCATAATGGGTCTGTATACCGCTAACGTTGAAGCTTGGGCTAGTTGGTGTGCCAAGGTTAAAACGGCGCAAACGACGAGGGTCAAGGAGGACAGCGCTGTGTCTGTGTCTCCTCTCCCTCGTTTGCGCTGTCTTAACCTATTGAGAGGTTTATATGACAGGCGAATGACATTTTGGCGAATGGGGGCGCGTTTTAATGCCCCCTCGGGCCGTCAGTCTGCGGCGGCTCGGGAGAATCTTAACCCAACATTCGCTAAAATGTCCTAATCAAAAAAGAAAGAAAAAAAAATAAATAACGGCGTTTGCTGCAACGTTTTTTGACCAACAAATTGCTACCCTCGCTTCGGCGTCTCCTGAGCGTGCATTCGCAGCCAAAGCACGTAAAACACCACCTCCCTCCTACTTTCAGTGACTAGGGGCTCTAAACTCGTCTAGCACATAGAGCCCAAGGTTTGCTGAGTGCGACGATTGGACGATGGCGAAAAAAAACGCGAAGTCAGCGCCGGGATTGTCCAATCCGTGTGCTCCATGTAGTTCGGCTCGAACTTTGTGTTTGACGAGTTTGGAGCCCTATTACAAAATTCGTGCGCTTTGGTTATCCTTGGGAGGCAATGTTCTGTAAAACCAGTTTCGCTGCATCTCATTCGTTGCCGCAGTGAAGCCAACTTGATCACAACGAGTACTTCGCTTGAAACTGGAAGGTAACTATTCATAATTTAGCCGTAGTTTTATTGGTCTGATATTTTGTTGCTGCTGCAGAAGCTGCATATCAGCTTGTAACCGGATAGAGTTAGGTCTTCGGTGCTCTTCCAGCCTATCTTTGTAGAGACACGATTAGGGGTGTCGCGAACCGCTGAAGGTTGGGTTCAACGTTTTCGATTGGAGGGTGATGGCTAAGAGATGAATTAAGGCCAGCACTGATTGGTTATTTCAGTCTTCAGTGATTACAATTAGTTTATTTTAATTGCAACTGTTCTCGCCCATACATCAAAAGTAGGGGTGTCGCGAACTTTTGTCGAACCAGATTTTTAGGTCGAACTTTCGGGGTTCGACCCTTCGAACTTTTAACCAAATTCGAGTTTGTGGACAGTGTGGCCAGACCTTGACACAAGCATGTCTAGGTTTGGAAATTTTTTTTATGAAAAGGTTTTTTTTTTTTTTATTTTATAAACAGTTGCAATAAAATAAACTAATTCTAATCACTAAAGAAGTTAACTTAATTTTTGTACTGTGTTAATTGAAATAACCAATCAGCACTGCCTTTTATTCATCCCTTAGCCATCACCATCCAATCCGAAGCCAACTGGTCAGCATGTCGCGCATGCGCACACGAGTCGAACCTCAATACAAGGTTCGTCGAATTTTCCACTAAAAGTTCGAAAAAGTCGAACTCGAACCCCGGCCGGTTCGCGACACCCCTAATCAAAAGTGGTCCCAAAGTGGCAACAAATGACGTTGCATGCCGCGATTCTGGCGGTTGGTGGTAGAAATGCTGACGAAAACCTCAGGCGAACGTGAGTGCCGCTGTCGTCACGGCGTTCCAGGCGTCCCAACTTCCGGCTGCTTTAGCTTCCGTGGAGTGCCGCATTGGAGAGCGACCTGCAGCAGAACAGGCGTCTCCCACATGCACCACAGCTATTGGGACGCCACCACGTTCGCGACCGGCGACAGCATGACACTGCTAAGACGTCATCAGGCGGAAATCGAGGGACCACTTTTTTGGACCCGGTAAACACACCAGTCGGAGAAGCGTTCTAGGCACCGTATCTGGCCAAAAGGTCGAAGGTTCGTCAAACCGGTTCAACAAAAGTTCCCTAGACACGATTGGGCGAGTGCGTAATCGGAACGGGAGATGTCGAGAACTCAAACGTAGAGGGTCGGCGAACCTTTAGCATAATTCGACGAAGTTCAACTCATGGAAACGAAGAAATATTGGTTAAATCCAGTATACTGGGATCCTCGACTTCTACGGGAACATGTCGAATTTTGTGATACAATAATTACTACACTACTTAATTTCGTATTTTATAAAATTTGCTAATGTATATACAATATAATATAAAATATGCGAACCTTTAATGCTTTGGTTAATTTAATAATGCAAAACAATATACCGAACAAATATCGCACCTTGCCTCCGCTTGGCGGAGTCGACATTTTTTTTTTTTTTTTTTTAGAGAGGCTGTATTACAAAGAGTTTCCAACTCCACGAAGAGGGTCACGTGGCTTATGGGCCGCGTTTGCAGTACGAACTGCTTGGAGGTACGGAAAGCGTCAATCGTATGCAAGCATCTCCGCCATTATGCCTGCTTTCCTCATCGCCTCCTTGATCACAGGCGCATGCACACTTGCAATCAATCGGCGCGGCCATTAAATTGCAAACGCTTCATGATATGAGATGGATCCTCTCTTCACTCGGGGCGCTCTGCTTATTTCAATATTCGCGTATGCGCACGGCAGTCTACTTTCAGGTTCAACAGGATTGAACTGGTAACTCGGCAGGTCAGCGAAATCCTCGTTTCTCTTCAACGAGGTGTTTCTCTTCTACTTTTCAAGGGGATTTGGTTTCTGGAATATTTCGAAACTTGATCCATTTCCGTTGAACAGTTGTGGATTGGATCGCTTCGCTGTTTTAACCGACGTTATTTTTAGGGGTGTCGCGAACTTTTGTCGAACCAGATTTTTTGATCGCACTTTCGGGGTTCGACTGGGTCGAACCGGTTTGACGAACCTTCGACCTTTTCACCATATTCGACCGGTTCGACGGTTCGACTTTGTGGACAGTGTGGCCAGACCTTGATACAAGCATGTCTAGGTTTGGAAACGTTTTTTTTTTTTTTTTTTTTTGTTTTTTTTATGCAAAGGGTTATTTTATAGTGTGAACAGTTGTGATTAAAAGAAACTAATCACTGAAGAAGTTAATAATTTAATTTAATTGTTAGTACTGTATTAACTGAAATAGCCAATTAGCGCTGCTCTTAGCCATTATCATCCAATCCGAAGCCAACTGGCCAGCCTGTCGCGCATGCGCACACGAGTCGAACCTCAATAGAACGTTCGTCGAACTTTCCACTAAAAGTTCGAAAAAGTCGAACCTGGTCGAACTCGAACCGCGGGCGGTTCGGTTGCAAGCTAAGAAAAAACCGGAAATGCCTCTCAGAGGAAAATGTAATCCTACGCCGAGAAACGCCAGCCAATCGTTTTCATGACGTCACGATTCCGTGGACCAATCGCGATCCTTTTGAAAAAAAAGAAAAAAGCTCAACATGGCTGCTGGCCTTAGCAACGCGACGCTAGTTTCTCGTGATAATTATTCTGCTTTTTTGCACCGTGTTTTACGTGCCCGAGGTTACGCCACGAAATCTTAATGGTATCGGCTTGCGTTTGCAGCAGTTTTTGCGCGACAGCGTGAGAATCCAGCGACGCTATCGCCAAAGAAAATTTCGAAGCGGGCGCGAGGCTTAGCACTGCTGAGAGGTATGTTAGACGGTATCTTAGACAGTATCTTGGACAGAAAATGAATTGGGAAGACGGTACATTGGACATGACTTTCTTTCTTTATTAAACAGCTATTCCGTTGACAAAAACGTGTTCTAACTTATTTAAATGTCCTGAATGAATTAAATAAATATTGTAGTAGTTTAAGACACGTTTCCTGGAGGAAGAAAAAGCAACGTTGCTAGCGAACTACTTTCTCGACGGCGGAGGCACTTCAGATGGGCGCAATGCGCTTGTGGGTGGAGCTAAAAGATTGTTCTTAGGTTGCATCCGACTATAGTTATTTTTCACGATTGTGCAGTGCACATGGTAGATAAATGCTAGCAGCTATATCCTGCGTCGGAGGGTAGCTTGCACCACCTGACCTCGTTTATATCTAAATTGTCGCTGCGTATTTCATCCCTTCCATCTCGAACTCTATAATCTCGAAGCATTCATCCTTGAGTAATTTCGCGCTTATTTGCAGGCGTTTCACTAATCGCTTGTTTTTTTTTTTTTGTTTTTTTTTTGTTATATTTTTTTCGTCTCCACCCTGTGATCCCCGTCGACAAAAATTAGGTAATTGTAAGTCTATGCTTCAAAATGGGTGGTAGCTCGCGTCATCTAGTGACTAGCACCGGCCTCAATCTGCATGGCCGGATATATATTATTGGCGATGGGCAGAGCCGTTTATATAGAGTTTGGTTAATGGGAGGCGCGGGCAAAGCCAGCGCGTCCACCAGACTCAGAAAAAGGGCTTGGCATGCTCTCTTGACCAACCAGAAGCCGAAAAGAATCCCCTAGCGGTGGTAGCGAGAAACAGTCTGATCAAAGGTATATGTTCGTATGTGGTGCTAATAAGCGCGTAAGAGTGAAGTGTACTAATTCTTCGTGGTTGAAAATAGGGTGCACATCAAGGCTCCCTTGACGTGCACCCTATTTGCTCCCTTGACGCCTCGCCTCTTTCTCATTTTCCTCCTTACTCTTCTCACTTACCAGGGTAACGTGACCAGATCACGTGACCGTAGCTAGCCTTCGTCTAGCCATGGGGATACTAGAATACACCACAGTCTAGCTTTCGATCTGATAAAACCTACCGGACGGAGCGCGCGCAAGCCTACAAGGAGTCCCTCTACAATCAACCATCCATCTCACACGTGACATGTCACGCGCACCAATTGCCAGAGAGATCCACGGTCACGTTGGCCACAACATCGTTTAAACTTTTTATGACTAGGCTTCACCAGTATTGCAACGTGCCCTCTCCTAGTACTTCTAACCTCCTTGGTGCACGTGATGTTTTGATCATGATCATGCTGAAAGATGCAAGAAACGAATGTGCCGCTCAACTCTGTTTTGCTCGGACAGAGTGTGACCGCTCGGATGGCAGATTCTCGGCGCTTGGCGCAAGGATTATGTCGATCGTTCCGCTAGTCGCACTCTTCCAGCATAATTTTGGATGAGCGTGAATGAAACATCAAGTGTACCATATTTTCAGTCACGGAGAGTTACTCCCATGCAGTTATCAGGTTTGTTTCTCGCGACCACCGCCAGGGTATTATCATAGGGCGGTAGTTTGCGCCACCTAGTGTACTGTCCCTTTCAGATTTTTCTTTAAATTCCGTCTTTATAGTCTCATTCACCAATTTTATGAAATATGTCACGCTCCCTATGGGCATTTTCCTCCAATCTTTGACCTTCACTTCGTGAGTTTAGTTCTTCTTTCATCCGTTCTATTATGGTGCCTGGAACGCGCATAGGGAACGCGTCTCCGACTGCTGTGTTTACCGAGCATAAAAAACTGGTTCCTCGTATTCCGCCTGATGACGTCCGCGGTCCTGGCGGCATCACATCAGTGGTGGTAGATGTGGCACCGTGTGTGGCACACGCCTGCTCTCTCCCAGGTCGCTCTTTAGCTTGTCAGGTCCGCGGAAGCCTATTACCGCCATAAGTACGATCGACACTCACGTTCGTTCGTACTTTTTGTCAGCCTTTCTATGTCCAGCCGCCAGAATCGCGACATCCGACAGCATGACCCTCCGGCTTTCGTGACGTCATCTGTTGCCACTTCGTGGCCACTTTCGATACATAGGCAGAATAGGACGCTAAACACGCCAGTCGGAGACGCGTTCCAGGCACCGCTATACTCCGTTTCACCTTATGTTGCACCGCAGCGAAGGCTCGAAGCGCGAGCTCATAGCGTTGGCAGCTACCTTTAATGCACGAGAGCTTGTGCCACCGGGACGTGCCTTAGGTCAAGGAGCTCGCGCTTGAAGCCTTTCGTGCGGTACATCAGAAGGTGGCAGAAATACCGAAGCCTGAAAAAGAATGCCCCGAACGTAGGTACCCGCTCTGCGCGTGCAGGCGTCTTCAGCTTTAACCAACGTTACAAAACCACTCCGTTGGGAAATGTCCTCGAGAACCGAGCTAATGGCGAACACAACGCCGCAATTCCTCCCTCAGCGGCCACTCGTGGAGCTGCACGTGACGTCTATTTTGGCTTTAAATGGCCATTTTGGTGGCGCCGAAACAGATACAGCGGAAAAGGTTACTGGGGTGCCACCCCGGTTTCCCCGGCGGACGCGCCGCGTCTTACTACCGAAATTAAAATGCACCTACGTCGGGACGCGCTACCTGAAAGCACCGCTGAGATATGGTTGTATAAAAACAATATTAATTGTACCGCAAAACCTTGCAAACTAAAGATTTTAAAAAACATCATGTGCCCTTCATTTTGTACTAAACTTCAATAAATTTCATACAAAAAGAGTCTTTTCCGTTTGTTTTTACGCAAAAACATGCTTTCTAAAAGCTCAAGGTGACCACAGTACAGGCAAATGATAAAGAGTGGCGCTGTTGTCGTATTTAGCTCGGTGTCGGTGGACGCCAGCGGCCCAGGTTTCGACGGCGAGTTTCCCAACTAAGTGTTTTAGTAACGTTGGCTCTAACTCTTCGAAAGCAAAAATCTAAAAGAAATCGCACTTCTCAGGCGCGTTCCATGGACGCTTTATTTTGGTTATTTACTTGGAAGTTTTTCAATGGGGAAGGCGAGCACGTGCAGCGCGTGTACTTACGTTCCCGACATTCTCTTTGATGCTTGCGTAATTTAGCGAAAGGTCTGTTGCAAGCATGGCGCCCCGAATGGTGCCCCATGAGCAGAGGCGTCATGAGGGTCAGCGGCACCCGGGGCGGTAGGGCGCCGCGATGTAACATCTTTCAATTCCATCATTGCATAAAAAAGTTTCAGCTCAGGAGGCAAAACTTATTTGTCACCTTTCGTAAATGGCAGGACCCCTCGGCTTGCAGGATATCTGCCACGTGGAGAGCGCGGATTATCGGGTGGCGCTGAGGCGCTCGTTCTATTCATTACGCCTGTTGATGCTAACATACCCCTGTCGCACATACCTCATAAATGGCCATATTCCACCTAACGGCGAGATGATTCGCCGATTGCCCGAATACTCCAGTTCAAATGTCTACGACTCAGTTACTACAAAGTGTCGCACAAAAAAAAAAAAAAAAGTTAGAGCAGATAAATGAGCACCAGCCACATAATAATAATAATAATAATAATAAATAATAATAGTCTTTATTAATCAAAATCAACAATATATTGGACATTCGGGAATAGACCGGGGATGCGTCATGGTGGTGGCGATTGAGTTATTAAAATGGCGCAGGCTTCGAAGTTTGGGGAAAATTGGGATTGAAGTGAGTAATTTGAAAGTTTGGGGTCCCAATCGTACCTGGTTCGTTGGTGCGAAGAACTGATGACGAACTTGAACCACCTGTATCCGAAATATCACATACTCGACGTCTACACGGCAACATTAAGACTCTCTGATACAGAAACAGCTGGTGGTTCTCAAAGGAGTATCCGCGGACACTTTGGGGTCCACGAAGGCATTCTAGGGGTCCGTGAAGCCCTAACTCATCTGTCAAGCCCTGCAATAAAAGTTTTTTTTTTTTTTTTTTTGCTTCAGATTGAGAAGCGTTCCTATTTTCTGGCGAATTTTCTCGTGTGTGTGTCAATGAGAGAAGTCTACTTCAATCTAGCCCTTACTCATATCCAATTATTAAATCATCCTTTCCTCATCACGAACGGGATCCTCCATCATCTCTGCCGATCCGCAAGGGGTCTGCGAAACATCAATGGTTGAGAACCACTGCTCTAAAATATTATTTTGGTATTATATATATATATATATATATATATATATATATATACGGTAAGAAGGTTCAACGGGCCGGTTGGACGTAAAACGAAAGTGGAGGAGATCCAGGAAAGGCCTTTCTTTACTGCACCGACGTTTCAAGCGGGGACCGCTTTTCTTCAGGGTGAATGGTTGTGAAATGTCTTCTTGTTGATGTTCGTGTGGAAGAGGAAGAGTGTCTATGAAGGGTATTCAAAATATTCAAAACAGGAGCAAAAAAATTATCGTAAATCTTTGAAATTAGTAATTATAAACAATGTTAATCCAAATCAATAAAACGAAATAAATTGATTTGTAGTATTTGGCACAGTCTTTGTTACAGCTCCTAAGCACAATCACCTCCGAGCAACCGGAGCGCACACAAAAGTAGCAATGAGGATGTGTTCGGGATTAACACCGCTTCGAGATCGGAGATCTAGACAGCGCAAGGGTGCCGTGGCGGTTTTTTATGAAGTATTTATGTCATATTTGAATGATGTTTACGCGCCCAAGAATTTAACGCAGCGGAAGGATTACCACGGGACGCACGCTCACGAGGATGTTCACGAGAGGCGTGGAACGAGCTCACGATGGCAGGCGCCTTTGGTGCAACAATGTCATCGACGCGCTCGGCTAGTACAGTCCGTGCAAAACCAAAAATAATTCTGTGGCCTCGGCCCTACACACAGCGTGGCAGCCAAGTGAGCACGCCTGGACTTGCATTAATACCACAAGCAGCCGAATTGAATTTGTGAATGAAAAAAGCCTCCTTCAACTCTCTATCGTGATCAGAGCTAAATCCAGATTCCAGAAGGATGACACGTATTTTTTCAATGCTATGCTCTTTAAGATGCATGTGTTTTGAGAAGGGGAGCGTGGGTAAGGACTTGATATGAGACTTGTGATTGTTGAAGCGCAACCGAAATGAAGTACTGGTTTGTCCTATATAATCCATGTTACATAGTTTACAGCGTAAAAGATAAATAACGTTACGCGTACCGCAGTTGAGGTTTCCAGTGTTTTTGAAAGAGAAGCCAGAGTTCGCGCTAGTGACAAGATTGGTGGTTTCGACATATTCACAAATTTCACACCTGGGCGTCTGGCAAGGTCTACAACCAGAAACGTCAGAAGTTCTATTTTTCGAGTGCACCAATATGTCCTTAAGGTTTCTACCTCGTCGATATACCACGCGTGGTGATACAGGAAAAAGGGTGCGTAGTTTATCGCTTTGCTGCAAAATACTGTGATGTTTCCTGAGAATATTGTTTAAATTTGGAAGGCGGGCTGAATATGTAACCACCAGGTTTGCGTGCTCGTTTTGTGACTTGATGCTAATGGACCAACAATTTTACAAAGAACTTCAAGCAGATCCGACCAAGAAATTCACTAAACTAATAACGGACACTTTGGACTTAATGCTGGATAATGGAGACATTTCGGAGGAGATGCATAAAGCAATGAAGCCGGCCTATCCAAAGGCTGGCCGCTTTTACACATTACCCAAAATTCACAAACAAGGAAATCCAGGACGACCAATTGTATCCGGAATAGACACGGTGACAGAGAGAATTTCTAGCTTTGTCAATTTCCTTATTATGAACCTTCCTCCTACGATGCCATCATACATAAAGGACACAAATCACTTTCTTCGAGAAATAACAGAACTTGTAATTCCTACTGACGCAATCCTGGTCACCATGGATGTTGCGTCCTTATATACAAACATCCCTCACCAGGATGGCATCGAAGCAGTAATCAAGGCGTATAACAATGACCCTCCAACAATTCGTGTCAACAACGACATCCTCGCAACACTTCTCAGGTTAGTTTTAGAACACAACAACTTTGAATTCGAAGGACGACACTTTCTACAGACTCGGGGAACTGCAATGGGCACAAAGATGGCCCCTAACTATGCAAATCTTTTTATGGCCGATTTAGAGTCACGCTTCTTGTCTAGTCGCTCTCTGCAACCTCTGGTTTATAAGCGATACATCGATGATATATTTATGGTATGGGCACACGGGGAGTCAGCACTCACAGACTTCATTCGGGACTTCAACGGTCTCCACCCCAGTATTACGTTTTCGCAAAGTTATTCTAAAACGAGCATTGACTTTCTTGACGTGACAGTCGAGATCAGCGGGAATGCTCTTACAACAAAACTCTTCAGGAAGTCGACGGACCGTCAACAATACCTGCACTTCAAGAGCTCCCACCCTAAACATTGCAAAACAAGCATTCCCTTTTCTTAAGCTCACAGATTCCGGAGAATATGCTCCAGTTTAGATGAATTCGAACGCAACGCCAGCAATCTGAAACTCGTGCTATCCAAGCAGAATTATCCACCAGCAATTGTCGATAAGGCCATTGAAAAAGCACGTGCTCTCGACCGAGAGCAAATTATCAATCAAACCCCAACCCAAAATGTCACAAAACGAGCACGCAAACCTGGTGGTTACATATTCAGCCCGCCTTCCAAATTTAAACAATATTCTCAGGAAACATCACAGTATTTTGCAGCAAAGCGATAAACTACGCACCCTTTTTCCTGTATCACCACGCGTGGTATATCGGCGAGGTAGAAACCTTAAGGACATATTGGTGCACTCGAAAAATAGAACTTCTGACGTTTCTGGTTGTAGACCTTGCCAGACGCCCAGGTGTGAAATTTGTGAATATGTCGAAACCACCAATCTTGTCACTAGCGCGAACTCTGGCTTCTCTTTCAAAATCACTGGAAACCTCAACTGCGGTACGCGTAACGTTATTTATCTTTTACGCTGTAAACTATGTAACATGGATTATATAGGACAAACCAGTACTTCATTTCGGTTGCGCTTCAACAATCACAAGTCTCATATCAAGTCCTTACCCACGCTCCCCTTCTCAAAACACATGCATCTTAAAGAGCATAGCATTGAAAAAATACGTGTCATCCTTCTGGAATCTGGATTTAGCTCTGATCACGATAGAGAGTTGAAGGAGGCTTTTTTCATTCACAAATTCAATTCGGTTGCTTGTGGTATTAATGCAAGTCCAGGCGTGCTCACTTGGCTGCCACGCTGTGTGTAGGGCCGAGGCCACAGAATTATTTTGGTTTTGCACGGACTGTACTAGCCGAGCGCGTCGATGACATTGTTGCACCAAAGGCGCCTGCCATCGTGAGCTCGTTCCACGCCTCTCGTGAACATCCTCGTGAGCGTGCGTCCCGTGGTAATCCTTCCGCTGCGTTAAATTCTTGGGCGCGTAAACATCATTCAAATATAACATAAATACTTCATAAAAAACCGCCACGGCACCCTTGCGCTGTCTAGATCTCCGATCTCGAAGCGGTGTTAATCCCGAACACATCCTCATTGCTACTTTTGTGTGCGCTCCGGTTGCTCGGGGGTGATTGTGCTTAGGAGCTGTAACAAAGACTGTGCCAAATACTACAAATCAATTTATTTCGTTTTATTGATTTGGATTAACATTGTTTATAATTACTAATTTCAAAGATTTACGATAATTTTTTTGCTCCTGTTTTGAATATTTTGAATACCCTTCATAGACACTCTTCCTCTTCCACACGAAGATCAACAAGAAGAAGACATTTCACAACCATTCACCCTGAAGAAAAGCGGTCCCCGCTTGAAACGTCGGTGCAGTAAAGAAAGGCCTTTCCTGGATCTCCTCCACTTTCGTTATATATATATATATATATATATACATTGGCGACGCGCAGTGTTACGAAAAATGGACAAATTCGATATCGCAAAAACTGCGCGCCGCAAAAAAAAAAAAAAAATGCTTGTGTCGTTTTGGTCCTGGGCCAGGGGCCTATTTAGGAACATTATTAACGTACGGGATAATTATATAGTTAATTATTTTTGCGTAATTGATTTTTTTAATATTGTGTTTAAGAGCTTGGTTTCAATTAAAAACTTGCTGAGCATCATCGAAAAACACTAAATCAATAAATTGCAGAACGATAGAAGACACGCGAAGTATTTTACGGATTTCTGAAAAACCGCACAACCTCGACGGGTTTTTAGGTTCGGTTTGCTATCAGTGCGCTTCTCGGCACCGACGGCACCGCGCTCCGTGAGAAGCGCAGTAGTGCGCTAAAGTTACCACTCGTGGAGCAGGCACAAGGCTGGCGCTAGATAAGAGACGGAAAAATTGCGCGGGCGCTTTACCGCAACCGCTTGCCTTGTACCTGCTCCACGAGTGGTAATTTTAGTGCACGACTACGCTTCTCACGCGCTGAAAGTCTTTCTGAAAATTACCGATTTAGTGGTGCTCGGTGACGCTGAGCAAGTTTCTAATTGGAACAATATGTCTATTTTCATTAATTAAAAAGTTAATTGGTGAATTTTAACTAATCAGCTGACTGATCGTTACGTTAGCCCCCTTTACCTTGTCCCCCTGTCGGTATAACTCACCTGCGCAGACCACATTAATCTAGCTTTGATGTTTTTTTTTTTTTTCTTTTTTTAATTCTCGTAAGCTTAAAACACCACACACACACACACATATACCGGGTTTTTTTTTTTTTTTTTTTAAGCTTAACAGATTTGTTTAAAAAAAGCCCTGACAGTTACATTTATGCCGCTTTTGGAGGTGAGTTATACGGCCAGGGGGACATATTATAGGGGGCTAATCGTAATGATCAGTAGGCTAATTAATTAAAATTCGTTAATTAACTTTTTAATTAAGGAAAATAGACATATGGTTCCAGTTAGAAACTTGCTCAGCGTCATCGAAAACCACTAAATCAGTCATTTTCAGAAAGACTTTCGGCGCGTGAGAAGCGTATACATTGTACTAAAGTTACCACTCGTGGAGCAGGTACAAGGCTGGGGCTAGATAAGAGACGGAAAAATCGCGCGGGCGCCTTATCGCAACCGCTAGCTTTGTACCTTCTCCACGAGTGGTAACTTTAGTGTCCTACTACGCTTCTCACGCGCTCAAACTCTTTCTGAAAATTACTGATTTAGTGGTTTTCGATGGCGCTAAGCAAGTTTCTAATTGGAACCATATGTCTATTTTCATTAAGTAAAAAGTTAATTAACGAATTTTAGTTCATTAGTCGACTGATTGTTACGATTAGCCCCCTACAATATGTCCCCTTTGCCGTATAACTCACCTTCACAAGCGGCATAAGCGTAACTTTCACGGCTTTTTTAAACAAAATTATACGGCCAGGGGAACACAGTGTAGGAAGATAGTTGCAACTATCAGTCCGATAATTAAGTAAAATTTGCTAATTAACTTTTTAATTACTGCAAATAGATATGTAGTTTCAATAAGAAACTTGCTGAGCATCATCGAAAACAACTAAATCAGCTCTTTTTAGAAGGATATAACGCCGGGGCATCATTTTACGGCGTTCTGTAAAAACGCACCCTTTGGACGCGTTTCTAGATTTCGGTTTCTTATCGGAGCGCATCTTTGCGCCCGCGGTCCTGCTCCCCGGTGGTCGCGGCGTGAAGCCACCTCCTCGCCTCCCTCGTAGAATGGAGGGAAGTGGGGCGCACGTGTGTTGCGCATCTCAGCGACTGGGGAGCAGGACCGCGGGCGCGTAGATGCGCTCCGATAGGACACCGAAATCTATACACCAACTCAACTCTCCTACGTCACGCCGCGGTGGTGGCGCGCCGGACGCACTTCCGGTCTCGGGCGGTGGGCAGAAGTCGCCGTGCCAGGCATGCATTCCTGTGTTCCTTTGGAAGAAACGAGACAAAAAACCTGCCTTCTCGTCAAAATGCTGCGATGGGGGCTTTACCATGAGAGTCTGGGAAGGTTTGAAGATCAGTTTTCATGTGTTTTTGCACCCTCCGTTCGTCCGAGAACGTGGATAGCAGCCGTGAAAAGGGCAAACCTGACGCTGTCGAACTACGATTGCGTGTGCGGGCCACAATTTGTAGTCGCCAGATGTATTTGCTTTGTTCCAAAATGACCGAGAGAAAACCCCCAAGTTGTCCGGACCACCCACGGATTCAGTGCGTCTTCAAATTCACACGGCCGCCTGATCGTTCGAACTTTCGTCTGCTCTTTCAAAGTTGTCTGCTTTTTGTCGTCTGCTCGTTCAAACAAAAGCGGCCCGTAGACCAAACTTTGACCCGGTGATTGCAATAAGAAGTAATTGCAGGCCTCAAAAGACTTAAGTAGGCTCGGTGTAAACAGTAGCCACAATATGTTAATTATTGGTACCGGTGGCCATCACCTACTTGTTCCGCTTTCTCTCTTCCCGCTTCCGATTTTCAGTATCGATGTCGATCATCGCCGCTACCTTTTACACTTTTGCAGCACGAGCGACGTCGCGACCGAAAATAGCTACAAGAATCTCATCATGGTTTTGGCGTCCATTCTGCAGCGTTCATGCGAATAAATCGCCGCACGTCAAATTATCTACGGAACGTTTAGCGGCGTAACGAGCCTCGATAATTTCGCTCAGGCGATTGAAGTGGTAAGACATTGCGATGAGGACGTAGAATCGACAACTCCAACCCGAAAAAGAGTAGGCAGACTCACACAGACGCCGACAACGTGACATTCGAGTGGTTTGTTGACGCGGGACGCGGTGCTTCTTGCCCGTACCCCATTACGCATGCGTTCGAACTGTCGTCTGCTCTTTCAAACTTGGCTGCTTTTTGTCGTCAGCTCGTTCAAATGACAGCGGCCCGGAAACCAAACGTTGACCCGGTAATTGCGATAAGAACTAAGTGCAGGCCTCAAAACACTTTTGAAGGTTGGTTGGGGTAAGTAGGCTAAGTGTAAACAGATACAAGATGTTTATCGTTATTGTTACCAGTGGCCATCACCGACTTGTAATGCCCGATTCTACTTGCAGTTTTCAGTATCGACGTCCACCATCTCAGCTACGGTCCGCGCTTTTGCAGCCCGAGCGACGTCGCGACTGAAAATAGCGAGCAGAATCTCATTGTGGGAGTCAGGTTTTAGCGCCCATTCTGCGGCGTCGACGTGAAATGAATCGCCGCAAGTCGCATTATTCACGAAAAGTTTTGCCTCGTTAGTTTTGCTGAAGCCGCTCAAGTAGTCAGACATTGTTAGGAGGACGTAGAATCAACAGTTCCAGCGCGAAAAAGAGCACGGGGACTCCCACCGACGCCGACAACAACGCAATTCAATGGTCTGTTTATGGGCGACGGCGGGCTTCTTGCCCACCATCCACGGCGCATGCGCGGCGCCGGTGACGTCTTCTAGGGGCGCTCCGGTTTGTTTGTAAACATGAGTTGGTGTATATATACGCCTCGCAAGTGGGCTCATTTTCGTCTTCTGCGCATGAGAAAGGAAGTAGCGGTGACGTCAGAACGCCGAGCCCTGATTGGCTGATCGCGACCCCCTATCTGAGCGTCGTCTGCTCGCAACATCGTCTGCGTCTGTCTTACCTTTCCTGCGACCTGCGAGCTAGACTTCGCCTTTCAGAGAAACGTTATTTCAGACGAAATAACTCGAGCGGTACGTTGTTTTTTTCTAACAACTAGCAGACGCGCATCAAGGGGGGAAGTCAAAGGACTCACTGGCGAGGTGTCCTGAGGCGCTGATGTTTGTTTGCTAAGAATCGAGAGGTGAGCGTGTCAAGGCGCGTTCACACTCTTGCAACCGAGTACGACCGAGAAAGACTTCTTGAGACCGGATGCGCTGAGCGGAGCTGGTCCTAAGAGATCGCAAGAGGCTTAAAAACCGGTTTAATCTCTCTCGGTCGTACTCGGTTGCAAGAGTGTGAACGGGCCTTTAGAGTCCGCAAGTTCCCTCCCAAATACTTTTCCCCTCCTTTCGTGTGCGGCGAGACCCCTCATTCTTTAACGGCGTCGGCGGGTTGGCTTAGTTAACGTTGTCTGCTTTACGTCTGCTAGTCAAAGCGATGGCTGCTTTACCTTTCTTGTGTCTGTCGGAGATTCAGCGCTTTTTCACCGCCGAGATTCACCGTTGCCTCGGGAAACAAGGAGATGACAAGAGGAAGAAATTGACCTCTTAAGGCCCGTTCACACTCTTGCGACCGAGTACGACCGAGAGAGACCAGACCGGTTTTTAAGCCTCTTGCGACTTCTTAGGACCAGCTCCGCTGCAACGCATCCGGTCCTAAGAAGTCGCAAAAGGCTGAAAAACCGGTCTGGTCTCTCTCGGTCGAAGTCGGTCGCAAGAGTGTGAACGGGCCTTTAATCTAAAATTGAGGTCAGCGATCAAAGTATAATACGGGAAGGGTTCACAAGGGTCGCGCGGGCATATTCCATTCAGCACGCCAGCCGGTCGTGGGCAGACGGTCGCCGAGTCGCGGAGTGCCTGCTAGGCCTAACTGCCGAAGCTCGCTTGGTCGCGTTCGGTGGAATCGTGGCCGTTGGAGCTTTTCCCGGGTGTTTGTGGATCCAGCGTTCTTGTTCGTCGTGGTCTGTTTCAAGTCATTTTTACTTTTTTCTTGCTGCTTGAAGTCGGGACGCGTGAGAAGCGCACGTAGAAAAATAAACGTCCGTGGGTCGTCGCGACCGCGACGCTGTCGGCCATGCTGATTTGATCGTAAGAAGTGCGTAAGACAGCTTCGGAGCTGTCGTAGGATTTCGTCGTAACCTTCGCAAAACTTACGAAAATTTCGTTTCGTGAATACGAATTTGTTCTTAAGTTTTGTCTTACGCACATTTTTGGCGTAAGATCGTTTTGTGAATCTGGCCTCTGCACTTCCGAAAGTCGCAGGAAAGGTAAGACAGACGCAGACGACGTTGCGAGCAGACGACGTTGCAAAGGAGCAGACGACGCTCAGATAGGGGGGCGCGATCAGCCAATCAGGGCTCGGCGTTCTGACGTCACCGCTACCCCCTGCGCAAGAAGCAGTCGAAGCCCTTCGCATAGAAACGCGTCCAAATGGAGCGCTTTTAGAAAACGCCATAAAATGATGCCCCGGCGTTATATCCTTTTAAAAAGAGTTGATTAAGTGGTTTTTGATGAAGCTCAGCAATTTTCTAATTGGAACTCTATGCCTATCTACACTAATTAAAAATTTAATTTAAAAAAATTCGGTTAATTAGCCCACTGATAGTTGCAACAATCTCCCTATATACTATGTCCCCCTGGCCGTATAACTCACCTGCACAAACCGCATAAGTGTAGCTTTCGCGGCTTTTTTTAAAACAAATCTAAAAGAATAAAAAAAAAACTGTATATATATATATATATATATATATATATATATATATATATATATATATATAGATATATATATATATATATATATATATATATATATATATATATATATAACGCTGTTTTTAATATATATATATATATACATTTTTTTTTATCCTGGTGTTTGTTGGAGTCATCTTTTCCAAGGGTTGTTTATCGGGACTTGCTACGGGTGGAAAACGAAATGCACATCAACATAACAAAGTTTTGCACGAGTGGCAAGCTAAATTAGAAAGGACTTCTAGTGAAACTCGATGGGTGCATTTTGGATTGTGGAACAATGTAAGGTATATACATTGATCATCGCATGTTCAATTTTATTCCTTTGTATTATTATACACTGAAACGGAAACAACCAACACCTATTAGTTCTTCGAATATTATGATATAATTATAATCTCAGCACAAACGACAGTCCCGTAAATATGTACAATTACAAAATAAAATAACCGATAAATATGGGGAAATTGAAACCAACAAACGTGACTTACAAAATTCTTAAAAAAAATACAGCTGTGATCTCTTTTGAAATAAAATATGATGCAACAGCCACATGTACATATACGGACCATCAGACAAATAGTACATTCATCATGTAAATATACAAGCAACATGTGTTGTTTAGTACGCGAAACACTAAACAATGAGAAGTATTTTTTCGAGTATAAGTTCCACTGAAACGCCGAGAAAACAAACTTCTCGCTATTTTTTTTCCTTCTTTCCTTTTCTGTTAGCACCGCGAACCGCCGCTTCATTTGCATGTTTACATGCATGCGTTTAAAATTTAAAATGAAATGCCATAACTCCTCTTATGCGGCTTTTCAGATATCCACCGTTGTATTTGAAGAAAGCTATACATCTGAATTAGAAATAGGTAGAGAAAACGCCAAAACGTCGATCCTCTATAGCTACCGTGTTCTGCCACTTCTGTTCATTGAGCAGTGACAGCTGTAATTGACTTCTTGTCGCACCGCATAGGACACTGTAACTGGAAGGCCACGTGCAACGCTCCGAGCAATTCGGAAGTTTTAGTAGATCGTTCCGACACCTCCGATAATGATAGCCGGCAACGATGCGACGCGCGCACGAAGGCGTCGGTGGAGTATACCGTCATCGGAACGATCTACTAAAACTCCCCATTTTGGCTCTGCATGGTGACTCGGAGCGTACGCCGCGGTACATAGGGTGAAAACAGGGTGAAAAGTCGCGGTACATAGGGTGAAAACCGGCAAAAATGGTGCTCTTGCGACCTTTTTGACTGGTTTTTAATTTGCACTGAACCTGAGCGTACTGAACGTAGTAACTTAATCTAACTTTTCTTTTCTCAAATTTCGCTTTATTTTAAAAGTTATAGGCAAATTAAAATTACAAAAACGAGCAAAAAATGACCTCCTTCATGACGTCGTAGGTCCTGGCTTGAGTGGCCTTGAACTAGAGGAGGAGTAGTGAGCTCATCGAGCGCACACGGCTGCAGCACTCCGTGTCGACGGCTCGAGAGGGCGCCACTAAAGAACGTGTTGGATAGGCTGTATGAAGCCGGCAGCCAGGGCAGCTCGCATTGCATTTGCAGCGCGACTAAACACTAATTCGGCACAACATTTCATTGGCCACAAACGACAGCAAACACGGGGTAAATATCAGTTCAGAACGGGAGCCATTTCGCGCTGACGCACCGCCAAATGGCCAAATCGCCAGCAGGGCCCGCGCCGAAGGCCTTCGGAACGCTCGGAACCGGTCGGATTCTTGAGCCGGTATACGACCACAGCGCCGCCGCGTACATCCGGGACCTTTCTACGCTCCTCGTTTGTCGTAGCCTCATCCCACTAGCCTTTTCTAGTATGCGCCGTTTTTTTCCGCCGCTTGGTGGCGGGTATGTCGCCGGGTCATTTCAGTGCCCCCAGGGACCGAGGGCCCTGGGGGCACTGAAGTAATTGAAAACCCAACGAAGTCAGGAGAGGCACCCAGGGTTAAAAAGAGGAGAAAACGTAAGAACAGGTATAAAAAAACAGCACAATCAGACATTGGATATATTAACATGCAGGGTGGTAGAAATAGGTTAAAATGGGAAGAGGTAGAGGAGCAACTAAGAAAGGAGGATTTAATGGTGTATGGGTTTGTGGAAACACATCTCAGAGACATGGAGCAGCCACCTTGCAACCCTGACTATGTGTGGGAAGAATGCAACAGAATGGAGGGAACGAGGAAGGGAGGTGGAATTGGAGCATTTATTAAGAAATATGAACTTTCAAAGGATCGGAAAGGAGTGCGCCGAACATTTGTGGCTGAAAGGAAAAGTTGCTGGGGAATCAACAGTCCTTGGAGTGGTTTACTTATGGACAGGGACAGGTGCTAAAGAGGAAAACAGAAAAATGATTGATTGCATATCAAGAGACATTAGTGAACTAGGGGAAGGCTCCGAAATAATTATTATGGGAGACATGAATGCCCATATTGAGGGTCTGGATGGGTATACGGACTCAACTGAAAGCATATTACTAGAACTGGTGGAAAAACATGACTTAGTTTTATGTAATACCAGTCAGAAGTGTGACGGGCACATAACTTGGGAAACTGGCAATCTGCATTCAACTATAGATTACGTACTCATGTCACACAAAATATATGGTAAGTTACAAGTAATGAAAATAGATGAAGAAGGTTCCAAAAGTCTTGGTAGTGATCACAAACGTATTAAGCTGAATTTTGCCAGAGAAGTAAATGCTGAAACTAGACAACATAATTCAAAGCAAACTTTCTGCAGCGACATAGAGTTGAAAATAGTTGTTGAAAGAATAGAGGCAGCAGTTTCAGAGCAACGGCATACAGATTGGACCTATGAGAGCCTAACTAGGCTTTTTGCTCTAGAACTAGACAAAGTTAAGAGTAAACGAAAGGGGAAGCAAGGACATAGTCCAAAAAGTTGGTGGGACAAAGAAGTGAAGCAAGCGATACAAAAACGTCAGGAAGCCTCTAGAGAACACAGGTATTCCAAGCGTAGTGGGGAGTCCGAAACGGAAGTGAAAAGAAAATGGGACAATTTTATAACATGTTGCCGAGAGGCATCCAGTTTGATCAATGCGAAAATTCAGAGAAAGGGTGAGGAATGGATGAGTAATGTAAGTAAGAAAGATAGAAATGCTGCCAAGAAGTTTTGGGAGCACTTGAACTCACTCGGTGAAACAACGCAAGCTAGACAAAGGTTCATACTCTCGCATCAGGGAGATCAATTAGAGGGAGATGATGCGATACAATATATAGGAGCAGTGATGGAGGAGAAATTTCGGGAACGGGTACATGTGGAAGATAGGAGAACCGAAGGAAGTAGCAGTCCAGTTTGTGACATCGCGGATTTTGGACAAAGAGAATGGGAAAAGGCGGAACGAAGAGTCCCTAGTGGCACGTCGACAGGCACAGATGGTATCCCTATCAAGCTGGTGAAGAATTTGGGTCCTAAATCTAAGGCAAAACTAAGGGAGGTAGTGAGTACCATGATAACAAAAGGAAATATTCCAGATGAATGGAGGCTTAGTAGGATGAGTATGATATATAAGGGAAAGGGAGATAAATCTGATATTAGGAATTATCGTCCTATAACCGTGACACCGGTTATTTACAGGTTGGTAATGCAGATTACAAAGAACAGACTGGAGGAATGGGTAGATTGCGAGGGCATACTGGGCGAGTTACAGAACGGGTTTCGAAAACAAAGAAGGTTGGAGGACAATTTATTTTCTCTAACACAGTGTATAGAAATAGCGCAAAAAGAAAACAGACAGCTCTGGCTGGCATTTCTGGATATCAAGGGTGCCTATGACAATGTGAACCAAAGAAACATGTGGGACATAATGGAGAACTTAAACCTAGATGAAGGACTAACATCACTATTAAGGAACATTTACAAAGATAACAAGGTGATTATAACATGGGAAGGAAAGGCGACAGGGAAAATAGAGATAAGACGAGGCCTTAGGCAGGGGTGCCCGTTATCGCCTTTGCTGTTTATGTTGTATCTGAGATGATTGGAGGATAGACTAGAGAAGAGTGGGCTTGGGTTCAACCTTTCTTACAGTAAGCTAGGCCAAAAAATTCAGCAATCCTTACCGGGATTGATGTATGCGGATGATATTGTACTAATGGCTAACAACAGGACAGAGTTGCAGGAATTAATGAGCATCTGTGGTAGGGAAGGAGAGGAATTAGGTTTAGAATTCAGTAGCGAAAAATCGGCAGTCATGATTTTTAACGAGGATGAAGTTGAGAGGCTGAAGATACAGAATATTACAGTTGAGAGAGCTAGTAAATACAAGTATCTAGGAGTATGGATAAGTGATGGTGCAGAATATCTCAGAGACCATGAAAAGTATATTATAGGTAAGGGCAACAGAAATGCAGCTGTAATGAAAAATAGAGCACTTTGGAATTACAACAGGTACGAGGTGGTGAGAGAGATTTGGAAAGGGGTCATGGTGCCTGGCTTGACTTTTGGAAACGCAGTGCTATGCATGAAATCCGAAGTGCATGCGAGACTAGAAATAAAACAGCGCGGAGTAGGTAGGCTGGCTTTGGGGGCACATTGCAAAACGCCAAAGCAGGGAGTACAAGGAGACATGGGATGGGCATCATTTGAGAGCAGGGAAGCGGTGAGCAAGGTAGAATTTGAGGATAGGTTGAGGCAAATGGACGGGGAGCAATGGGCACGAAAGGTTTTCAGCTATTTATACATGAGGAGTGTAGACACAAAGTGGAGACAGCGCACTAGGAAATTAAGAGGAAAGTTTTTGGGCTATAGCGAAGATACGGAAGAGCAAGTCTCAGTTAAGAAGAAAGTTAAGGCCACAGAAAGAGATCGGTGGTTAGAGGGAATGCAGACAAAGACGGCTCTGGAAAGCTATAGATTAAACAAAAGAGTTATTGCCAAGGAAAGCATTTATGACAATTCTAGGGGAAGCTCATTGCTGTTTGAGGCAAGAACGGGTGTTCTGCGAACCAGAACATACAGAGTGAAGTACCAGGAAATTGATACAGTGTGCACTGCTTGTGGAGAGGAGGACGAGACGGCTGAGCACTTGATACTCTACTGTAAAGGGCTTCACCCTATGCCTACCGAAGACAACATAGATTTAATAAAGTCATTGGGTTTTAGAGACAGCGAAGGGAGAGTGGATTTCAAGACTGTAGAGATTACCAAGCAAAGATTAAGTGAATGGTGGCAGAAATCGAGAGAAAACTAGGTATTTTCTTATTCACTGATGGCAAGGGGGTTTCATAGCCTCACTTTCTTTGCACTGCGGAGTGAATATAGATTTCACATCTAAATATTCTAAGCTTAAATGGTAAAACAAAATGGCTAGGTGGCGTAAGCTATCGCCCGATCCAAAGGGCTCAGCCGTATTCATCCATCCATCCATCCATCCATTTCTCGTTTCCGTACTTTCTAAACTGCATTTGTTTCTTTTCTGATCTAAAATAGTGATCAAAAAACTACTTTCATACATAATCGAAACGGTTCGCGACACCTATATTTTGTATCTCGACTAAAAAAAAGCTCTTAGCGGCTTTGACCAGTGGCAAGCCCAGGACCAAAGACGTCACATTTTGCGCGCTTTCGGTACCGCGGGTCGCCCTTGTCGGTGGAGGAGGTTTCCGCGTCGTCCGGTTAAAATATGACGCACTGATATTTAGTTACTCTCTCCGTGCCCGCTGGCTTGCCCCAACCCCAAGAGACGTGGAAACCGCAAAAAAGGTAGACGCTTAAATATGATTGCAGGGCCCCTTTAATGGGTGGTGCCGGTATGTCAATCGCGTGCGCTTCTCGTCTTATGGCAGTGATTGCGGAAATCATCATCAAGGGGAAAGCCTTTTTCTGATCGAGGCAATAAGCAACAGGACTGCGAACATCCACTACAATCATGATATTCACAGATGTGTTACTGCAGTAACGAGTCACAGACAGCGCGAGAACGGCAGGTCGCTTGTCCCGCCTCCAAAGCGAACTTCCAACCTTCCACGACGTTCCAGACACCAAACACATGCAGCGTTTTTTTTTTTTTTTTTTTTTTTTTTTTTTTTTTTTTTTACGCGCTTTGCTTGCGTTGCTGTGCGTCGCTCGAGGTCACCCAAAACTAGAGTTCCTGGATATGATATCGGTACGGATGGAGGGAACTTTCGTCATTTGAGTCTCTAACCAAACAGACGCGATATCTCCACTTCCGTTTCTTTTCAGGAGAAACGGAACATTTGTCGAACTTGGCCCCTGCCGTTCTCCTTTTGTGACTGACTTTAGTTCTATTTCGGGCGCAGCTTTTAAATAGCACCCTGTGATACGGCTAACTATAACTCGTGAAGTGTTGGACAATTAACATGGAAAAAATAATCTCCGCCTCCTTGGGGTGTGCAATGTCGGCATGCTACTTTTTTTTTTTTTTTTTTTGCTTGTAACATTGTTTAATGCATCACAATATACAATGACATAAATAATGCAATCATGACTGAATAATGACCGATTTGTCTCTTACCCTGTTATCTGATATCCGACTTTTGGAGGACAGTTCATCAGTGATTGTCGTTCTTAGAGAAACGTGGTTGAAATCCGAAATGGAGGATAAAGAACTTTTTTACAATTAATCTAAACTATAACCTTTTTTTCGGCGTGTCATCTTCTTTCGATATTTGTTTAATGAATCGTGGCTTAGAACTGTGATGCATATGCGTTTGCACATCATTTATTAAAGCCCTACTTGGCGTTTGTTCATGGGTTCCGTGTTTTCGAATAAATCCAATAAAATCCAAGAGGAAAAAAACATTCACTGGGAAAATTTTCCTGGATTCAAACTTATCCGATAAAATTCCTAATTTTAAAGTTACAATGTCAAAAAAGGGGGAAAAAAGACGTTAAGTTTAGAGAGCACAGGATCAGTGGTCCCGAGTAGAGGCCACTTAGTGAGAAATGTTTAGTTTTTGGTGACATGGGCTAATATCATCCCCAAACCTGACCCATAAATGCGCCTCTGCTTCACTTTCTCTTAAAATCTCGTTCTATTGACTAAAGGGTGTTTACCGTATATCTACCAAGGTGCGTTCAGGGCAACGGGTCATCGCACTTCTAAGCCACGGCAAAAGCCACTGGCCTGGCGTTTTTGTCGCATGATGCGCGCGGGGATATCTCCCTCGTGTGAATACCCCTTTAGCAGAGGAGGGGTCGTGTTTTTATAACAGGAAAAAATATGAACCTATAAATTTCATAGCAGGGGGCGGGGCAGCTGGAGCTTCTGTGCTTCCCAGCAACTACATCCAGGTGTGTTTGGTTGTTTTAAAGTGTGGACGTTTATTCAAGCAACACTTGTTGGCTCGTTTGGTCGTGGGACAGTCAGCATTTCCAATGGGCGCCAATGCCGAATCGAGCTGAAGAAATATAATTCGATGCAGGTGAATTTGGGGTATGTTTGTGTTTGGATATTATTTATCTTCATGTTCAATTTTAGAAAATTGGGAACGCGGCAGAATTAAACTCCGATTTTCGGAGGATTTAGAGTCTAGCAAAAATAGACTCTGATGAACCCCGAATTGTTTGGCTAAAAATGAACTCCAAAAATCATTTCCCGAATTTCCCGAAATATAAACTTCAAGAACACGGAACCCTAGTAGGCTACCCAATTGTGTTTAATATTTTCATACTGAACTGTGCTCTTTCCTACTTGATACTAAAAATCATTTCCCGAAAGCCGATGTGCAACTTATTTGGTGACTTCAATTTTCTTCTCATTGACTGGTCCAATCTATCATCAGGAAGCTCTGCCTCATCTAAACTGTTCCTAAATATGTGTCTCGCTTTAAACTTCACGGATTTAGCTGATCAATCTACTCGTTCAGATATACATTCTCGGCTTGATACTAACTACGTCATCTGACCTTGTCAAATCTCTTCACAATACTGTGACGGGCTCAGCGATCATAAATTATTGCATATTGACTTGTCTCCCCCACCCTCGACCAGCATTCTATTTCCAAAATCATTCACGATTATAACAAGACTGGCTCTGCATCAATAAACCGCGGGTTTACACTTTTTTTTACCGCTTTATTGCAAATTTTTATCTTCGATCGGTAGAGGAACATTTGGTGTTATTTAAAACTAAATTGAATGATCTCGTAAACCTTTTTGTTCCCACTGTTGGTACGCGCACTGTTTGTATATACACCGATTCAGCAGATTCATGGCTTACCAAAGCGCTCCTCTCCTTACGTAACAAAACCCTTTTTTTTTTACAAAAGTAAAACGTGTTGCCAGGTCACGGGCTTGGGATGCTTATAATCTGCCCTAAAACTTACACCCGTGACCTTAAACTCTAAAAAAAAAGAGAGAAAAAAAAGTGGTGATTTGCTGTTTATACTTTGTAGTAACCCCAGGAAGTTTTGGAACCCTACTTTTCGTCAGTGTTAACTAACGAGTGCTTGGACACTGTTGCCCGAAGATCTTTACAAGCGCATGCCTCCTGTTAGTGTTAACCCCGCCGGTACTCTGAAAAAGAAAAGAAAAGAAAACGAAAACCTACTTCATAAACTAAAACTTACATTGTCCGTTGGCACGGACAACCCTTACAAAATTTATCAATGAGTTTCAGTGGAGTTTCTAATGTATTCTAGAATACATTAGAAACTCAATTGAAACTCATTGATGATTTTTGTAAGGGTTGTCGGTGCCAACGGAGGATGTAAGTTTCAGTCAATGAAGTAGTCTACCTAAAATACATTAGAAACTCAATTGATACTCGCTGATAATTTTTATAAAGAAACATCAACTCTAAAATTAAAAAAAAATAATGAAAAACTAACTAAAAAATTACCAGTGTTAACTAGTGAGCATTTTGAAACTCACATTTAATCATGATCCCTATGTAAAAGCTGCCTTTCATCTGATTATACACCCTCGTGTAATGCCTTTAACGGGCCTTTAATGTGATATGAATGAATGAACGAATGAATGAATGAACGAATGAATGAATGAATGAATGAATGAATGAATGAATGAACTTTCTTTTGCACGAGTTTACATTGGCAGTGATGAAATGCCATTTCTCGTTTTTAAAGAATAGTATTAGCCATAATGGTTGACATGGTAACCATGACGGCTTCGACGAAAATATATGGATGGTTCTTTCGCAGCATCCTTAATAAACTGCGCGAAATAAAAGAAAGACAAAACTTGAGCGAAACTTACGTACAGGTCATTAATCGAAAGTGTATCGGCACCCCGAGTTAGTAGGCTATGGATGCCTCAGCGATCATTACCTTCTTTGCTACACATGCTCTTCGGGTGCTGACGTTTTTCAATTTGATAGTGAACGAAAGCTTAGACCAGCAAGCATCTCGCGCTTATTTGATATATTAGAATAACTAAAAGTATTCTTAGCTTAGAGCTTTCACGACATACCAGCAGACGGGGAATACCAACGTCTCGATCAGGTCTCGATTAGTTTGGGCGCAAACAGCGCGCTCCTCCTAAAAGAAAAAAAAAAAGAAGAAAAAAAAATGGATGTTTCGTTTTTTAGATTGTCAGTAACACATCTGTACCCTTAAAGATAGCAGACGTCATCCTGAAAGAGTTGATAGTTGATACAGTTGTATCGTACGTCATCCTGAGCTATCAGCAACTCCAGCCTACCGCTCGCCCTCTCGCGGACGGACGAAGAACCAGAGGAGCGGGGACGGGGGCAGAGACGGTGGTCAGGGACTGTCGGCCTTAATGCTGCTGTTATATATATATATATATATATATATATATATAAAGCGAGTGCGTTAGAATAGGAATTGTTGTATTCCTCTTTGAAACGTATAATAATTTAACATGCTCATTTTATCCACGTACGCCATAACGGTGCACTCTTGGGGTTGCTTGATTGAATCCATCGGGTCATAGCTGCGGTCGGATTCAAAGTGAAACGGAGTGTAGGTGCAGCCTACAAACTCGAGCACACAGAGCAGGTTGTACAGGAACTTATTTAGCCCGGTACCACGAGTACGTGCTGATCTTCACAGCGATACACTTTAATGAATCCAAATGCTTAATATTGGTTTAACAAGGCGGAGAATCAGACCAGTGGTTAGACGTTAGACAGGCGTCGTGGAGCGCAGCTGGATTTTTATTAACTTTAATATCGATAGATGCAGTTAAACAAACGCATCTCAGCACCTACAATAATAAAAAAAAATATATTCGTTTTCACGCCAGATCAGTAAAATATGACACAGGTATCGCGTTCTTCCTTTGTCACTGAAGAGATCTAATTAATGCTCTAACGTGCTAAGTAGAAAAAGTAAAAATGCAGGCGAGATGCCTTGACAAGCGCATCAAAATAAAATACACACAAAATAGTGTGAGCATCTTGTTATTTGTGTTTTTGTCTTTTTTGCGTGTGGTTCGGGCATAGGCGTGCGCACAGGGGGGGCAGGGGGGGGGGGGGGGGGCGGCCGCCCCCTCTAATCATCTAGGGGAGGGGGGGGGGGCGCAAAGTTGGCCCGACTCGAGGCGCGACTGCGCCGGCGGTATGATTTCTTTTTCGACGGCATAAAACACCGACGCCAAAGTTCCCTCCCTCTAGTGCGCGCAACGAAAAAAACAACCATAAAAAGACGCCGCGACGCAGCCCCAGGCGCCAACCCGTCTATGGCCGGCTTCGGTGGCTGCTTTTACCGTTCGTTGAGCAACAGATTGCATTGTCAACAAGTTCTGAGTCAGTCATCGAACAGTTCGCGACAAAATCGCGTAGAATTTTGCTTTAGACTTTTCACGATTGGTGAAAAGTAGTGTATCTCCCGCGTGCTACACATTTTTAGTAATCTAGTCATAAAATATGTTTACCACCACATAACATATCCTTTAGTTTGTATAATGTTTGTTGAGCATGACATAATGCGTGCGTGTTATCTTGTGCAAAAAAAGTAATTATAGCCCTTGTTTCTATTACATGTTTCTATCAAGCGCCACACAGTATGATTATCCACTGTACATTTGGATGCTCAGAAGAAGAAAAATGGCATGTCATAGCGTTTATCTTCAATAATTACTAAATATTGTAACTTCCTGTTTCTCGTATTTTTAATCTGCGGTAAATTCTCGTGCTTTTAAGCATTGACATTACGTTGTGTATTGGGTGGTGTTTTTCGTCCTCTGCATGAACGTTGCAGACGTTATATGACAGCTTTCGCCGGGAACGCGAAAAAACAGCACACGACAAAACAGCACGCGACAAAATAGCACGGTCAAAACAGCACGCGTCAAAACAGCACAGCGTCAAAACAGCACGGCGACAAAACAGCACGCGTCAAAATAGCACGCGACAAAACAGCACGGCGTCAAAACGGCACAGCGACAGAAGAGCACGTGCCAAAACAGCACGGCGACAAAACAGCACGGCGTCAAAACAGCACGGCGTCAAAACAGCACAACGACAAAACAGCACGCATGTAAAAAAAAAGGGTGTGATAGGTAGCGTTTTATGAAAACAAAACAGAACGTAAAGAAAAAGGGTTGGACATTGCATGCCATTATTTAACAGCTAGTGGAGAAAAAAAAAAAAAAAAAAAAAAAAAAAAAAACGTACGCTGGCGGCGACGGGATCGCCACGTGCATTTTTTTTTTAAACTTCAAACGCTATATTTAGGGTTCAGCGTTTTCGGGTTAAACCGAATATAACTGGTAAAAGTACGCCGAATTCATTTTTTTACATTCGGTCGTAACTGGAAAAGTTCAGAATTTTCCAGGGCGTTTAAAGTGGTGTGTGTGTGTGTGGGGGGGGGGGGGGGGGGGAGGGGGGAGAGGGGATGTGACTCATAACTACGTTTTCGAGTTTTCGGATAAATTCGAAAGACATCCGCCTGTAAAAGTTTCGTCTATTCGGATTTATCTGATAAACCAGGGCTGGCACAGCTGACCCGGCCTAAGAGCCGCAAACAAACCCCCGAAACTTCTAAGAGCCGCGAGGGGAGGGGGCAAACCTTTGTCTAGAGAAATAAACGAAACTCGGACTACTTGCAATCTATCCGAGTCAAGAGCAGTCCAATTGTACGTAAAGTAGCAGTAGCATACGACTACCAAACCGCAACCTCTCTCAATTTAAAACGCGTTCCATTTCTCTTTTTGGGGAAGTGCTCATGTGACCGGGAGGGAGACGTGTGTGTGTGTGTGGAGGGGGAAGTTGCTAGGGGAGGGAGCCGCGAGCCGCACTTTAACACACGAAGAGCCGCATGCGGCTAGGGAGCCGCAGCTTGGCCACCCCTCTGATAAACTCTGAATTTCGATGTGTCAATCCCCCCCCCCCCCCGCCCACACACACACACACATATATATTTTACAATTAATGGTTTAATCAGCGCGTAGAGTAAATGTCCTGGGAAAATGCCACCACACATATCTTTCAAATTTCGGTCAGGACAACAGGTCATGTACTATCAGTCAAGACAAAAGTCACTGTTTATGTTTCCGGTTTGGGTCATACTATTTGTGCCTGAGGGGAAGGAGAGGTTGTGTTTTTGTAACCGCGAAAGCTATGGACCATAGAAATTACATAAAGTGGAAAAGAGGTCCAGTTGAAACTTCTCTATTACATCCTTTTCCACTCTATCTCTTGCGGCCGCGCCGTAGGTTGATGGAATAGCATGGAAGAAATACAGGCTTCCGAACGACTACCTCCAGTAGGTCATTGATTTTAAGGTATTGACGCTTATCGAAATAACACTTGTGTGCCACTTTTGTTCTAGGACAAATTAGTATTGCCAGTAGTAATGACACCAACGCCAAATCCAACTGAAGAAAATATTATTTGATACAATCGCGTTTTCTTTTTTTTTTTTTTTTGTCCTGCGTACGTTTACATTTGGATATTATGTGTTCATTTTTACTAAGAAACACTGCGAATTTGAGCTCCAAAGTTCGGAGAATTTGGAATAAAAAAAAAATAAACTCCGATAAACTCCGAATTTTCGGCAAAAAATAAACTGAGAAAAACACCCTCCGAACTTGACGAAAACTAAACTCCGAAAACACGGAACCCTACTCATTACTGGCCATATCATCACTTCCTTTCGCAGTTTTCAGTTTGTTTGCGAGATGGGTTCAACTTGGTTCAACTTTCAACATAAGCTTCGGAGGCGCAGGGGTCCTCAGGACGAAATCTGGGTTTTTCACCTGATAGAGATTTGTGCCGAATTCTTTGTTAAAATAAGAGAGTTTAATCGTGAAATCAAACAACGGAAATCAAGAGCATCCGTAAATGCCGCGCATTGTTTAACACCCCTAGCTTGCGTCTATTAGAGCAGAGCATAAATACGAGTGTTTTATTGTCATTTCTGCCGTCGGCGCGAATGGGGGAAAACGCACCGAGTACGATGCTTGCTAATTTCTCCATTTTGATATTAGCCTCTCCGGCCGAAGTGGTACTGAAGCTCATGCTCGTCCTGTGTACAAATACGAGCACACCACAATAATGTCAGATACGATAAGGCCCCAGTGCATTTTACAGAACAAGTCGCGTCGGCTGCCAAAGACGGCAACAAATAAGAAGACCAGTACTTGGTACTCAATATACATTTTACACAAACACTTTTAATTATTGCATTTTCGTTAGTATACTGGTTCTCGTCAATAAACCTAATATAACTAAGAAGTTTATGAGCCTACAAATATTCACCGCAATAAACCGAAATATTTTGTTTGGAATAAAAACCAAAAAAAGAGTGCGCGGAATTTCAAATAGTACAAACCGAAAACGCCGAACCCTAGCTATATTGTCAATGTCATGTTTTGACGCCGCACTGTATTTTCGCTGGGCTGTTCTGACGCTGTGCTGTTTTGACGCCATGCTGTTTTGGCACGTGCTCTTCTGTCGCTGTGCCGTTTTGACGCTGTGCTGTTTTGTCGCGTGCTATTTTGACGCATGCTGTTTTGTCGCCGTGCTGTTTTGACGCTGTGCTGTTTTGACGCGTGCTGTTACGACCGTGCTGTTTTGTCGCGTGCTGTTATGTCGTGTGCTGTTCTGTCATGGTGCCCTTTCGCCATGTGTAGGTGCACCCATGCGTTTGCCCTGCATGTATACTATATGTTCCATGCTAGCAGAGTCACGTTGAGGCAATATTTTTAAATATTCTGTGCTGTTAAAGATGGCATATGTGTCGTATCTTTCTCTGCGTGGTTTAGAAAGAATAAAAATTCTTTGTACGCGCGTTGTGTCACTGACGCCTCAGCTGCGCAGGGACTGCCTTTCTTTGCGGACGTTTCACAAGAAAGTGAAACCAACTGCTTAATAATATTTTGTATATGTTATAATTCAATATTGTTGAAATAAACGTTTCATAACCATATCTCGTCTCAGCACTACAATATGAGCGGAAGGACATCAGTGAGAGTGCGTTGATAGAAATGGGGGGGGGGGGGGGGGGGCGCTCTGGGGAAACCTCGCCCCCCCCCTAATGAAAAATCCTGCGCACGCCTATGGGTTCGGGTAACTCTGGAAGCGATATTTAGTCTTCGAGCACGTCAGGTAGATTGAACGACGCTTTTGAACAATGTAAAGTTAAATACGAGCTTCTCGAGGGGAATAAAATAAAATAAAAACTGCACATAGGACGGCGACATGTCTCACGCATGTCCGAGACGACGGGAATGGAAAAAAAAAGTGCCACCGGGCGTGATAACTCGCTCGCTCCTGCGCGTAACGGCGTATGCGATGCGAAAGGAGCCAGCTGGAAGCTCACTCGCCTCATGCGCGAGCGCGCTGAACAGCAAACCTCTTTCTTTCGGCAGATGAAAAACTCACGGGGTTGAAAGCAGATAATATCTCATTTCTCTGGCGTATAGCGAGGAGCTCCGGATCACTTTGCAGGCGCCGCCTACAAACTTACCCACGTTCACAAACAATGTGTTTCGATGTCGGCGTTATCGACGTTGTTGCGATCGACCATGGCCGGGGCCGCGTCTCTTCCTTCGCCCTCTCTTTGTGCACGCCCGACCGTCTTGTTGATAATCGGAAACCACATGTCTGAGCCGTTGTTGATGCTGTTATGACCCGTCTCGATCTCCCTGGGTTTGTGAAGGTCGACCTTGCATTCCGGTGCGGACGACGACCAAGCGAACGTCGAGACGGTTGGCATGCGATCCGAACCCTTTTCGCACGTTCGACCGAAACCGGAGAAGCGTTTCTCTTGGGCCTCAGCTCAAGGGCATCAGAACCGACGTTCCCGTCGGTGTGCTTTGTCTACAGCGTCTGCCTTGCGTATGCCTTCCACGAGAACGTTGCCCTCGGTGTGTTCTGTCTACGGCGTCTGCATTCCACGAAGGCGTCTGCATTCTACGAGAACGCCAGACAGAATCCGACCCTGAACAGATGGACAGTCTGTTGTGTCTGAGTCTACCGCACGCGAGACAATCCCCTACGAGGCGCTTTCAATTCGGAGAAGAACAACGACCGAGCATCAGGGCCGAGAGGAGGAGGCTGACGTCGAGGCCAACTTTGGAATGCGGCACTAACCAACCAATGGCACGGCAGCTCCAGAACACCGATTTGATTATATAAGGACCTATTCGCTGCCCATTCGGTGCTCTCCGATGATGTAGAAACTTCTGTATATATGCAATTAAACAGAGTGAATCGTGAGAGATCCTCCCGTCTCCTGCTGATGTTCCTGCCTGGAGTCAGTTTGCGATCCCTGTCTTCGCCTGGCCCTGCCTGAGGCTGCCTCGGGAACTCCTCGGGAACTCCTCGGTCACAACAACGTTCAGATCGCAAATTCGTGCATGCTCAGAGGCCGCTCGCTCTCGTAAACAGAAATAAAGCGCAAGGCGGGATATGAGGATGTCCGAGACTCGAGTGCACGTGCTAAACGCGGCCGGAAACTGATGAGGTTGCTAACGAAACTTGTCGGGAGTCCCGGACCTCCCCCATACACTATTATCCGGGCGATTGTCTGTAGCTGACTTGTTGTGCGCTTTAATTTTCGTTATCAATTCGTTCCCGTCGTTCGAAAGCGTATTTATCGCCCAGCAGTCTAAACGCTCGTCAGAGAAGTTTCGATATCGACTTCAATTGCCTGGTTTTGTCCACCGGAGGACTTTGAACAGAAGGCCCGAAACATTGTTGCCGCCTCCCAAAACCGAGAACCGGGATGTGCTGTGGTAGTAGCTATAGCACCATCACGCGCAATCATGGCACTGTTAAGGCCGGTTCACACATGCAGCGAAGCGCTAATGTAGCGCTTCTCACGTGTCGTCTGCTACTTATTGTCTGCCATGAACAACAGTATTGACGGTGCGACACAAAGCTGGTGAACGCTCCCGCGTCAGCACGCGCTTAGCGCGAGGTCAGCGCTACGTTTGTAGCGCTCCGCTACATGTGTGAACAGGTCTTTATGATACTTCAAGCATGAGAAGAAAAATGTAGGCCTTCATTCCTCAAGATATTAATGGGTGTAAAATGTTTCTTGTAGTACATCCCAATACAATTCCCACGCTATGCCTTTTCTATTATGTATATCGAGTAGGCACCGAACATACAGGTTGACATATGACGCGCAATTGAGGGCACGGTTTTATTGAGGTAACTTGAACGAATTCGGCAATCGTTCGACAACGCCCACCTCTGAGGCACTGTGTGTGGTCCACTGTCCTCATCCACCGGGCACAGCTCTATATGCAGGCGCTTGTTCGCTCTACTTTCCTTCAACATATACACCAGTAGCCCAGCTGCAACGCCACACTTACACGCATGCGCCAGTTAAACAATTAATTGATTGATTGATTTGAGCCGTCAGCCGCGCAACCTCAAACAAGTCGTATCGGTGACTCGGGCCACAAATGACTATAAGGACGGAGCTTTACCCCTTTTCGTGTGGCTCAACGTTCTCAGTGTCAGATGCGCGTCACAACGTATACGACTAACGTTTGAGCACAAAGCAAAGCGAGCTTACAAAGGTTTCCAAAGTTTGAAATGCGAATATTGGTAGTGCAAATAAAAGGGAAAAGCAGAGAACCAACCATGCGTACAATGGCTAGCGATATGAGCCGGAATGCGCGAGCGGCAACGAACCACTGCAGCCCACGCTGTCTGGCGGGCCGGGCGCCAAGCGACGGAGCGGCAGCGGCGGCGTTCCGATTTGTGGACGCAACCCCCGCTCGCGATATCTCCATTTTTCTCCGCCGCGCGCATGATAGCGTGAGCGTCAGATATGCGCATCTGATAACGCGCACATCGCTATCAAAAAAACAAAAAAAAGCTGAGTTACTGAACTGTGGACGCACACGCAGCGCACAACAGCGCACGCTCAGAAGGCGTTCAACAGCTCATCAGATAAAGATGGCAGCGCGGAGAAGAATTTTTCCCACCTCTGCAACAAAGTAGTAGTAGACTGGGCCAGTTGGTCGTAATTAAACATGGTTAATGAAACAGGCTAAAAAAATGAAAGCCTTTTACAACTCCCTGTAACGCCGAATTAGAGCGCAGCTCTTGAGGAGGAGGAGGGAAGGGTACTCGGGGTCACGTGTTCTTGGGGGGGGGGGGGTCACGTGGCCACGGGGGGGGGGTTAGGTGACCTGGGAAAGGGGTCACGTCACCTCTCCGACGTGACCCCTTCGCTGAGGTCACGTGGGGGGTCACATGACGTAGGGGGTCTCACGTGACCCCCAGAAAAATTTTCCGCTAGATTTACAGGGGAAATTTTTCCGCTAGATTTAGCGGGGAAACTTTTCCGCTAGATTTAGCGGGGAAACTTTTCCGCTAAATTTAGAGGGAAAATTTTTCCGTTAGATTCAGCGGGAAAATTTTTCCGCTAAATTTAGCGGGGAAATTTACCCATAATGCACGGCGCGGTTACGCCGACGGCGACGCTGACGCCGACGGTGACGCCGCTCAAGCCGGGCTCAAGCCGGAAACGGGCGCCTAAGAGCTGCGCTCTAAAAAAATGAAAGACGTTTACAATCCCCTGTAATGCCGAATTAGAGCGCAGCTCTTGAAGAGGAGGTGGGGAGGGTACGGAGAGGAATGTGTCCCTCCTCCTCCTCCGCGTCATCTCCTCGTCCCTCTCCTCTATCCTCCTCCCCTACCTCCCTCCTCCCACGTAACCCTCGTGATGTCACTCGTGAAGGTCGTGACCTTCGTGACGTCACTCGTGACCCTCATGACGCCACACGTGACGTCACGTGTGACATCATTATGGGAAACGTCCCGTAATGCAACGTGCGGTTAGGCCGACGGCAACGGCGACGGCGCTCAATCCGAAAACGGGCGCCTAAACACGTTTGCATGCGTCCGGCTTCAGGGCGCTGCCATCTTGCTCGCTGGGGTGCGCTTGGACGCGTCCTAATCCGATTACATAGCCTTGCTAAGGCGTCATAATCGGATTATGACCGCGCCCGAGCGCACCCTACTGGGCAAGATGGCGGCGCCCTGAGACCGGACTTGCAAATGTGAGCTCTAAAACGGGGACGAAGAAAGGAACAAACACGACAGGACGGAGCTGATCCGTCCTGTCGTGTTTGTTCCTTTCTAATTCTCCCACCCGTCTTTACTTTAGCAGAGCAAACGCTGGAGAGGAGCGTGGGCGCGGGGGAGGAGGAGGCAGATATCGCGCGCCGGGGTTGGTCCACGAATGTGAACCTCCGTTGGCGCTCCGCCGTTTGGCTCGCTGCCCGCTAGACTGCGTGACCTGTACTGCTTGTACGCCGCTCCCGCATTCGAGCTTATTCACCACATTCGGTGGGAGTTGATACCACGAGGGCGCCACAGTATTTGGTGCCCCAGTAGACTTCCGGTAATATATTTATTTATTCTTCAGCAACGCAGAGCTGTCGGGTAAGAAGAGTTTCCTTCAGAGAAGTTTTGTAGTAGGTTTGTAAGAACATCAGTGCATTGTACAAAGTAATGCAAATAACAAAAGGATGAGAGACAAATGGAAAAGAAGAGGAAAACCGGAAGCGCGCAGGGGTCCGCCGATAGGGGGTGGTAGTGAGCTTGTTTGCAAACATACATCGGTGAATATCGCTAGCCACTGTACGACGTTGAATATAAATCAAAACAAAACTTACTATGATTTACAGGAGTCTATACCGATAATCACCTTCTCCGGGCTGCCCTTTGTGTTTACTAGAGTTTGTTTACTAGACGGTCTGGGCATGCACGGTAGCTCTCTTCGGCGAAATATCAGATGCCGCTCATGCGTCCACAGCCTGCTGATTCAGCATTTTTGGCTTGAGTGATAAGCATTGAAAAGGTGTAAGAGGCAAGCTTTGCCTTATAAAACTTGCTACACAAACTCACACGCGCACACATAAGCATACGCATGCGAGCGTGCGTGTGCGCGCTCTAAACTCCGAACAATGTTTAGAGCTCATGCCATTTAGAAAATCAGGATTGTACATGTTTTTCTCGTAATGGACTAGGGGCGATTGAGAAACTAAATAAACAGCACGCCAGACCTTGATTAGCAGTATATTAAATGCGTACCAAATTAATACCACTAAAGACACCAGATTTATTGAAGAAACAAGAACCACATAACCCGAATATAAAAATGCCAACGAAAAAAAAAAAAAAGATTTCTTAAAGGATTTTGAAAGAATTCCATAAGTAACCCGCCGCCTAACTTTATTTATTTTTATTTTTTTTGAGGGGATTTTAATTTTTCAGGTGAACGTTTCCATATTCGGGTAAGTACACACGTTTGTTGATTTTTCAATTAAATTTACTCGCTAGTGGAGTCCTGAGATGTGGCCTCCCTATGCCCCTCTCTTTTGGCACTTTCAGACTTTTAGGGAGGTGTACGACCTGGAAGAGTAATAACACCGACAAAGCTTTGTCGGTGTAATTCCCATTTCACAGTATATACATACCATTTCGGTGTAATACCATTTCACAGTATACCATTTCACAGCTGTGAAATAATATACTAAGCAAACACGCTACACGGTTAGTGAACACCAAATTTACCTCAAATTTTAGTGCATCACGTAAGCACACTTCACTGGGTAGTAGTTTTATGACAACCTTCCAGCTATAAAAAGAAAAAAAGGAACACAGAGCAAGCTAGCGTAACTTGTAATCGCTGCTGTTTAAACTATCGACTCCCGTGTTGTCCGGCAGATAAAAGCGGTGGCATATAGGCTACACCTGCGATGATGCTTCATGTTGCGTTATCGAGGAAGTCGCGGCTGCGATGTGCAAACGTGAGCCATCGCTTCGGTGTCGCCGTTTGGCGTAGCGACTGAAGCCAGAAATACTTGCTTGACCAGGGTAGACACTTGACCAAAAAGTCGGCGAGAAATCTGGCGGCTGTGATTGGCCAGCGCCAAGGTCACGTGTGGCGCCGGCCAATAACGACCACAGGATTTCTCGCCGACTTTTTCGCCAAGTGTCCAGAATAAGCAACTATTAAGGCCACAGAAAGTCGTAAACGCGTAACTTGAAATAATTAGTATGCTACGGCACTGGCGTACCAATCGAAGCAATTTAGCGGGGCACGTGATAACGTGCCGCCTGAGCTTGGCTGATGGCGCTTTTACTGCGAAGAAGTGAAGCGTTTATCTGCGTCACGCTGATCCACCAGGAGCGTGCTGTTCACACGCGTAGCGTGTACAGAAGCCTTTGGAAGGCTATGTAGAGCGTAGCGTTCAGCCTTTGCCAAGTGTAAAACCATAGCCTCCTCTCAAAGCCTGGCAGATTGCCACGAGAAGCAGGCGCCGGAATCAAAAAGGTAGAGCGGCAGACAACGGATGAAAGGAGAGCCACGTGACGGGCGCCCCGCTGCGGCGATACGCCTTCGCGTTCCTTGAGCTACCGCTTCTTTTCTCGTCGGTTTGGAAAACGACGTTTCGGGTCCCCGCCGCTGCAAAAGCTGTACGCTGACGTCCAGGTTTTCCGAGAAATGCATTGCGCTACCGGATCCTTGCGCTCCAAATCTGCGACCGAACACACTATGGCTCCGTCATCCAACTGCTAGGCTTTGTGAGTATAGAGGAGACTATGTAAAACGAAGTATCCAGTTTTTTTTGTGTGTGTTTTTTTTTCTGTTTAAGAAGAAAAAAAAGGAGAGAGGAGAGTGGAAGTTACGGGATGCGGTCTTTACTGTGCGTTTATATGGCTCGGCGCACATTAGGTGTGAGAACAACTGTAACGATCAGTAGGCTAATTATTTAAAATTTCTGAATTAACTTTGTAATTGATGGTTTCACGGAACATGTTATAGCTGTAGTATTGAATACAATTATCATTAGAGTTCATTTTAAAGATTTTGAGAAAACGCAACATGCTTCGCTTTGAGATATTAAGGAGTTTTAGTAGCTCGTTTCCGAAGGCCCGTTACGGCTGCAGGCGCGCGCTTCAGCGCATGCATCGACGTGGCAATCAGTTTTCTTATTGTTGTCGCCCGATTCCGAAACTCAATACAGAAAAAGCGCCGCCAGCCCTGTCCACAATTATCTGTAGAAGAATGATGTGTCATTTTTGGTGCCTCGCCACTATCATGGCAGCACGCAGTCGGCGCATCCACCAAGGACGCGCTGCAGTAACGACGTAACTGAAAGGACTACGCCGTATACTCTTCTAAGCGTGACCATGCGTGACTTTGGGCAGAACTTCCGGCGCACTTCCTGTTTCCAGTTTGGGCATCTGGCGAGAAAAAAACGCGAAAATCGATCCGTGAATATGTCAAAATCCGTTCCCTATTCGCAAATTCTTTAGGTTAGTATGGCCTCTAATAGTAATTGTCGCCTATATATATTGCAATTGCAACGTGGCCCATCAAATCATAAATTAAAAATATAATTAACAAATTTTACTTAATTAGCCTACTGATTGTGACGGTTATCGCTCAAGAAATTCATAGCGCAGACGTCATCCACGTCAGTGAGCCGCCTTTTTATTTTTTTGTCCATTTCCATTAAGTAAATTGTCCATTCGCGTCCAAAAAAGTGGTGAAAAAATGGTCAACGTACAGGCGAGCTGGTGCGTATTAATTGTGATGTTTAAACCCTGGGACGGGGAAGGCAACTTGAAGATATCTTAGAAGAAATAGAAGAAAGGTGACAGATCAGAGTCTCAAACTCAGTTTACAAAATTTATTTCGTACAACGCTGGATGGATGAATCGATGGATGGATCGATGAATGCATGTCAATGGCTGTATTCTTTGTAACGGCCGGTAGCTTGCACCACTTAGCCCAAGTGTAAAAAGATAAACATACGATTCCTCCCTCGCTTTTAAGCCAATTTTCTCCTCCTAACTATCATAAGGCAGTGTGGGATATCCCCAGGATGATCTTTAAGGGATTGGGCAAAAAAAAAACTGAAAACATCACCCCCGCCTCTTTTCCCCGACGAGGGACTCGCCAATTTTCCTCTGGTCAAACCTCGTCGGTGTTTCCCTAGCACCGGACTTACTGGTAGAAAGGGTTGAGACTTTGGGTCGGAGTCACACCGGGAGGGAGTCCCAATTTTCCTCTTTCCCGCATGTCCCCAGCTGTACTAGTTAGTTGTGCATCATTCGATTTTCCTTATACAATTTCCACGAATCTTCTAACCACCTATTAGTGACTCTAATCCGTTTCTCTTCCGTCCTTCCATCGTCGCCAGCAAAGCCCAGGGCCTCGGCCAAATCTGGTAACCCTTGAGGGAGGGCAGGGCGAAACCCCGTGAACTTCAAAACCAAGTGCTCTAATGTCTCGCTCTCATTATGGCAGGCAGCACATAATCTGTCTGTCTCCTGAAATTTAGCCCTGTACGTACTTGTCCTCAAAACTTCCGATCTCGCCTCAAACAGTAAAGATACTTCCCAGTGTGTTTTCAAACACATTTTCCTTTCTTATGTCCTGTTTTTGTGACCTGTGCATTGTTAGAGCAGAATTTTCCTGCATTCTTTCCTCCCACATTTTTTTCTTTCTGCCTTTTTCACACCTTTTTCCACTGAAGTAGTCTGCTCAGCCCCATCACTAGTGTGTAGGCATTTAAATATAAGCTTTCTGGTTGTATTTGTCCATTTTGTTTTTTTTTTAATTTTCATGTATAAATAATGCTTGAATACCTTCCGTGTCCACCGCGTATCGTCCATTTCGGTTAACCTTTGTTCAAATTTCAACTTACTAAGTGCCTCCCTGCTCTCAAAAGACCACAAGCCCATGTCCCCCTGTACTCTCTTATTTGGTGTCTTTTCATGTGCTCCCACTGCCCATCTGCCTACGCTTATTTGTTGAATTTCTCATCCTGATTAAACCTTTGATTTCATGCACAGTACACCATTGCCAATTGACAGTCCTGGTACCACCACTCCTTTCCATATACCACTGACCACTGCTTTGAGCGTTATAATAGATGAATTTCTGTTTCCTTTTCCATTTATATTCTCTTCAAGTTCCTCTAGATATTTCCTTCCCTCATTGAGCCAGACTCCCAGATACTTGTATTTTCCTACATGGCCTATTAAGATGTCTTGTATCCTCAGGGGTTCCTTCTTTTCGTTATTGAACATCATTACTCCAGGCTTGTCACTACTAAAACTCATGCCCAGGGTGTCCCCTTCCTCTCAACATTATCCAGCTATTTCCTGTAATGTATCCTGGTTATCTGCCATGGGTACCATGTCGTCCGAATAAATCAGTCCTGGTATTACTCGTCTTACATTTATCCCTCCTTACCTATAACTCGCGTCAAAACCTAAGTTGCTCTGCTCTAATTTATTTTCTATTTAACTGAAATATACCATGAAGAGTAGAGGGAACAGTGTCTTGCTATTACTGCGGGTTGTGCTGTTTCTGCTTCCCATGTGGATAACTACCGTATTGTCTGTGTAGACCTGCCGGAGAAACCTAACCAAATTTGCATCTAAATTATACTCCTTCAGCTGACCCCCGAGTTTTTCCCGACTCGCATTATCGTACTCTCCCTTAATGTCCCTATAAGCTTACCAAAAATGAATTTGGTTCGTCATCGCTATTTCTCTACATGGAGTGGTGACGAATAAGTTATTTTCCCGTCTTCTATTTCTTCGGAATTCATCTTGGAGCTCATCCAGTACTTACATATATTCTGCCCATTCCCATATTCTTCGCTTTACTATCTGCATAGTTAATCTGTATACAAATGAAGTTACCGTTATCGGGCGATATGACTTATGTCTTTGTTTCCTCTGCCTTTACATATTAGTCTCATTTTACTTAGTTTCCAATCATTGGGTACCTCTCCTCCCATAATTATTTGGTTAATCTCATGCCCAAACTTCAGTCTGCTCGTTTTTCCTAGTGTATGAGTCCAATGGGTATGTCGCCCGGGCGTTTCGCTGCACCTGTTGTAACATTATTTTCTGCCTTGTCCCACTTCCTTGTGGTCGTCTCCATTATTGCACTATTCAGCTCCTCCTTTACACTGCTGCTGTCAGTGCTAGCCACTGTTCTCCTCTGCTCAAGCGAAGAGAAAGCCTTTTGTACCCTTCTCCCAAGATTGCACACAACGTGAAAGAACACATACACTTTGGTATTAAGGTGACTCAATTCTAAGTCAGTTTGTTCCGAACACACAAAGGCATGAACCCAAACTGTAGGCCCAGGAGGGAAACCTGACAGAAACAGCTCAAACAAACCTAAGTCCTTTGACACAGATACACAAAGGAATAGAAGAACAATGTTAGTTGAGAATGCAGAGCTTCCCGCGTACAAAGGGTGCAAAAAAAAAAGGTTAGGTGATTTAAAATTTTAGCCCGTTCGTTCAGCAGAAAACACTAACAAAAGGCGCAGGAGGAAACCCGACCGGTGACAATTCAACAAAGCTAAGCCTTTTGAACTACCTGAGATACACAAACGAAAAGAAATGACACTTGAGATGACCTGGTTTTTCGCATAGTAACAATGAAAAGGAAAAATGTACTTTTTGCTTTAAAACAAAAACAACACACAAACAGAAACAAAGACAACTGTCAAACAATTTTAGCTAAAATTTCAGGAAAATGTTTGACTGGTTTCCGAGTTGCACTAAAATTTGACTAATGCTGAAACTAGACTGACATATCTAGCCTAACTGTTTCTTTCACTATGCGCTTCATGTAATTTGACTCTCTGCAAAACTCCTCTGTTCCTGGTCAATCAACCGTACAATTTTTGCATTCCTGAATATGTGTAGCTAATTCCGAATTCGACACCTTGTTCCTTATGTTACGTTTGTGCTCTGTTGGTCTGTCGTTAATACATCTTGACATTTGACCTACATATTTATACCCACAGGTCACTGGTATCTCATATACTACACACTTTCGCAAGATACTGACTTTTCAGGGTGCTTTTTTGACATCCAGTGCGACCGTTTTGAAAGGGTGTCAATTTACTCAACTTGAAGTCCGAAGTGAAAACCGGGTCAACACCGAACCTTATGGCACAAGCCTTTGAGTTGTGTGAGCTGTCATGAAGATACGGTATTAGCACTCTCCAGTTACTTGGAGCCTCGTCTCTCGTCACTTTCCCGACTTGTACGGACATTTGCCTTTTCATGAACACATCTTGATAGCCCGCATCTTCCAAATCTTTTCCACTGCCTCTGCAACGCCTGATTCATATAACGAGTGCACGACCTGTATAAAGCATTTTTTACCAAAGACTTGATTACTCCGACTTTTACGATTTTTGAATGACATCTCTATTCGGAAAGAACTGTTTTTTTTTTTGTGCTAATTTACCCTTACCGCACTCCCAACCTAAACCATTTCCAGCTTGTAAGCGTACAGCTAAGAATTGTTTACACTCCTTTCTTTGGGTTTTCTACAGTGATCTGCAATTCTGGCGCCACTGATCTCATTGTTTTTTAAAGGGATTCCGATAAACCATCTTCAAACATGCATATGACAATATCATCAATATCATCGACACTTTGTGCCATTGCATCCATCTTGTCATACACTATTTTGTCTAAGGTGTTAAGATAAATCTCTGCTAAAATGGGCTCTACAGAAGAACCAATGCACACCCCTTCTTTTTGTAAATAGTTTTTACCTTCCAACTCTAAAACCGTCGATTGTAAATATAGATCCAGTGCGCTAGAAAACCGGCAACCGACATGCCCGCTTCAGATTGAAAAGTAACTAGATTTAACTCACGAAGCTCTCTGACCGCGTTCATCAACCATTTCTTCTCGAGGGAATAGTATAAATCCTTGATGTCCAGGGACGTCACCAAACACTTCCTTGCATGATTATCAGTTAAGATGCCAATCAGTTCTTCCGAATTTCTCAAGAAAATATAATTTTCTATAAGCAATCGTCACAAAAACATCTGCTGTAGAGAGTGAGATACCACCATCTGCCAAGTCCCAATTTCATTTTTATTCAAAAAGGCATTTTTGACCGGCCCATTACTGTCTCTACAACTTCGTACTTACCTTTCTCTTTCAGAGCCGTGCATATATTTTTTCGAGACCTATATAGATACCCGTCCCATATACTAAAGAGAGATTCTAATGCGTTCTTCGCTTTCTTCTGAACTTCGTGTATCGTCAAAATCTCAAAACGTCCCGATTTGTCGGTTTGCAAAAATTTCAACGAGCGTGTTTGCAATTCCTTTTTAACCACGCTTATATCTCTGAAATGTTGTTTTTATTTGTGACACGTATCTCCCATGAGCCTTTTCATTTTGCCTAAAGTTTGATCAATAAAAGCAGCTTTGTCATCTTGATTGACCAATCTCGCTATTGTCTGTAGAGACGAGAACACATCTAATAGTTGAGGGTTTAACATTCATTTGATACAATGCTTGGGCCGTCTTGCCAAAATGTCCTGCTTTTTTTCCCTCAAAATTATTTTATTGCAGGGATTCACTATCCCCACTGTGCAACCGCGACCCTTTGCCCACTTTGCCACCAATTCGGGAGATACACGCTCCGTGTTTTCATCTGCTGCTTGATAGAGCTCGGTCATGTGTCCTTTTCAGATACCAGACATGATGAAAATGTGCCTTGTTGAGATTGTGCCACTGGTAGAATTCTCTCAGATGCTTGAAGTCGGGTGTAGGCCCGTTCGTCACGCGCGGATTCGTCATAGACCACTGGTAGGCCCGTTCGTCACAGCGGAACATTCGTCATAGGGTAACTTCGTCACCAGGGGAATTCGCCACTATATGAAGTGGTTACTGGGATTGGCGCAACAAGGACATTCATATTCATTTGGTATTGGGTGGTCAAGGGCATCTATGATCGAAGGGAAAAAAATGATTTTACTAATGTCGGCTGTAGTTGGTTGCAATAAATATCCGTACGTTATAAATATTATATGCTTTTCTTCCACTCTACTTACTGTAAAGAGGAAATACCTAAATGAGTGACAGTCATACCTAAAAACAAAATATTTAGTGAGGCGCAGTGGAAACATGCTAAAAAGCAACCATACCCCTCTCCTCCATCAAAGTTTTCAGCCATCAAAGTTTCCAGATGATTCCGATTACCACCGCTTGTTGGGAGTATACGAACAAAACAAATTTGTGCACCTGCTTTTTCTTCATCTGATGACGAGCCCTCAGTGCGTTCATCCCAGTGGGGTAAGCGGCATGCCTGCGCTCGCTCGCTGGAAGAAGACATTACACGAGTCTTGGCGTGATCGGTGACATTTTTTTGTTTTTACGGTTTCCTCTATTATATATATATATATATATATATATATATATATATATATATATATATATCCATCTAAAAACTGTATAAATAGAACCACATTTTTTCTTGTAACCCTATTCCTGACGAAGACCTGCCTCAGGTCGAAACGTCGAATAAGACCCTCTGGTTTGTTTTCTACCGCCACCCTGCATCTCTCTCTCTCTATAGTAGTTTTTACTAATATAAGAAGTGTCATACGTCACCGAGATAATCTGTGCTCGGTCATTGATTCCTGCTGCGCTGACATCGTGATTTTAACTGAGACTTGGCTTTCCTCCATGGTAAAGAATTCTGAAATATTTTGCTGCGAAAAGCGTTTCAACATTTATCGATGTGATAGGGGTGATAGAACTGGAGGAGGTGTATTAATCGCAGTTGCCGCTCACATTGAATCGTTTTGTTTACGCTTGACTAGCGATTTAGAAATCTTGTTCATTTGCTTGTGTTTGAATCATCAAAAACTTGTGTTAGGTGTATGTTACCGAGCACCTTCCTGTAATAATTCTTTTGTGAACAACCTTCATGATGCAATCAACTCCATACTGGTCCGCTTTCCTTCCGTTCCTATCGTCCTTCTTGGCGACTTCAATTATCCGAATATTGTGTGGAATGATTTACATACCCATTGTCACCCGTTTTCGACTGACGCAGCCGAGTTCATAAATCTTTGCAATGATTTCAGTTTTACCCAGCTAGTTTCTCTTCCTACCAGAAGCACTCCAACCGCATCCAACATCTTGGATCTAGTACTAACAACATCACCTACTTTAATTTCTTCCATCAGCAACATGGAGGGTCTCAGTGATCATTCTATAATACATTTCTTCCTTAATGTTCCTGCTGGAAGCTCGCCTACGAGTCTCAAGCGAATACGTGACTATGGTAAAGGTGACTACGCGGCTATCAATAATGAACTTTGTGTGTTTCTTGATTCTTTCTTATTGCGCTTTTCTGAGCGTTCTGTTGACGAAAACTGGCAATTATTTAAATCGGAAGTAGTGCGTCTCACTAACAAGTTCATACCGTTACGGAATCTCTCCGTATCTTCAAAAGCGCCTTGGTTTAACGTTGCGCTAAAAAGGCTTTCTAACAAGAAAAAGAGGAAGTTTAGAACTGCTAAGTTTTCAAATAATGACACTAACTGGTCCGATTATTACAATGCTTCTAATATCTACAAAATGGCAGTTCAGAACGCGAAGGCTCATTTCTTTTCTGTAACTCTGCCATCCATGCTTACTAATAACCCTAGGCAGTTCTGGAATGTGGTCAATTGCAATGAAAAACCCTCGGTATCTTTTTTTAGCGAAGTTGGTGAACCAGTGTCGCTTAGTGACTGTGCGTCTATTTTAAATTCTACATTTGTCGCCTCATTTTCCCATGACCATTCATCGACTGTGCCACTGCTTTTGCAAAATGATTTTTCACTCATGCTTCCGATTATATTCGACGTTGCCGGCATTATTCACCTAGTCGATAATCTAAAAATGTCTTGTTCTGCAGGAATTGATGATATAAACTCGAAGTTCCTAAAAAACACCAAGGAATATTCGTCCATTATACTATTTAAACTCTTCGAGCAATCTCTTAGTGTTGGTGTTCTACCCGGCGACTGGAAGGTGGGAAAGGTTGTGCCTGTGCATAAGACTGGTGATAAGCATATTCCTCTCAATTATCGTCCGATATCTCTAACAAGTATTTCATGCAAAATTTTAGAACATATAATCTTCTCACATCTTGTAATTTTTTTAGAATCGAACAACTTCTTTTCTCCCGCGCAACACGGGTTTCGTAAGTCCTTTTCATGTGAAACACAGTTACTAACTTTCACACATGATCTTCATCGCATTCTTGATCGTAGTTCGAAGGCCGACTGTATTTTCCTGGACTTTTCGAAAGCCTTTGATAAGGTTTCACATAGGCTTCTACTTCACAAATTAAGCAAACTTAATATCGACGCTAACGTACTTTCCTGGATTCATGCCTTTTTAACTAACCGGTCCCAATTTGTTTTTGTAAATGACACTTCATCGTCTTTATCTTCTGTAACATCCGGGGTTCCCCAAGGTTCTGTGTTGGGACCTCTGCTTTTTCTTATATTTATAAATGACCTACCCGCCAGTGTCTCGTCCTCAATCAGCTTATTCGCCGACGACTGTGTAATATACCGTGAAGTAACTAATAATTTAGATGTCATTTCTCTTCAGTCAGACATTAACAGTGTGTTAGAATGGTGTAACATGTGGAATATGCAGCTTAACGTTAACAAATGCAAAGTAATGAGAATTTCCCGTATCCAAAATGACACTCCTCGCTACTTTTTTAACAATGTTTCTTTAGAGCACGTTTCATGTTATAAATATTTAGGCGTTCATATCTCATCCACTCTCTCTTGGGATTCTCATATCCAATACATAACAAATAATGCTAACCGCATGCTCGGATTCCTAAAACGGAATTTTTCAACAGTTCCTGTGTCGCTAAAATTACTTCTCTACAAAACACTCGTTCGCTCAAAACTGGATTATGCCTCCTCCATCTGGGACCCCGGTACTGACATACTAACCCTTGCAGTTGAAGCGGTCCAAAACCGTTCTGCTCGCTACATCCTCACTAATTATCACCGCATCGCTAGCGTAACATCAATGAAATTGGGCCTAAAACTGCGAACGCTTGCTTTGCGCAGAAAAATTTTTCGCTTATGCCTGTATCACAAGCTATACCATCATAACCCTTTCCTACGTGAGAGGTTACTAACGCCTGCACCGTACATCTCGTCACGTCTCGATCATCAACATTAAATGGACGTACCCTCGTGTAAAACTACATCTTTTCATAGTTCGTTCATACCTCGCACCACTCTTGACTGGAACCACCTTCCAGCCTCTGCGGTATCGATTTCCGATGGTGTGGCGTTTAAAAACTGTATTGCCAATATTTATATTCCAGAATTTGACTAACCTATTGTTATTTTTCTTGTTCTGTTTCATGTGCATATCTTAGATTTACTTTATATTATGTAACCCACTCCCCTCTGTAATGCCCTCGGGCCCTGAGGGAAAAATAAATGAAATGAAATGAAATGAAATACCGTATTTACTCGCAGAATGAACGCACTTTTTTCCCGAAAAATCGATGCAAAGTTTGGGGGGGGGGGGGGGCGTTCATTACGCGAAGTAAAATTTTTGTGTCCGTATTTACTCGCATAATGAACGGACCTTTTATCCTGAAAAATCGAAGTAACTTCTTACCTCTTTGCGCGCGGCGCCCGACCCCGTAACCAAACTAAACTGTGCAAAAAAAAAAAAAAACTCTTGTTTTCTTTTTTTTTTAGTTCCTTTTTTTTGCCGCCTTTCGCAAGCTGTTTTGTTTGCTTAGGCGTTGCTTAGGCGAAGGCTCTCCGCTTATCTTTCTTATCTTCTTGCGCTCGGCGCACGACGCACGACCCCCCCCCCCCGTAACCAAACTGCGCTGTGCAAAAAAAAAGGGAAAAAAAGCTCCTTTTTTCTGTTTTTGTTTTCTCAGTTCCGTGTTTTTTTTTTTTTTTGCCGCCTTTTGCAAGCAGTTTCGTTTGCTTAGAGGGCTTCTCCGCTCCTCTTTCTTACCTCCTTGCGGGCGGCGCGCGACCCCACGCAACCAAACTGCGCTGTGCAAAAAAAAAGCTTTGTTTTTGTTTTTTCTTAGTTCTGTGGGGTTTTTTTTTTCTTCTTTTTGCCGCCTTTCGCAAGCTGTTTCGTTCGCTTAGAGCGCTTCTCCGCTTCTCTTTCTTACCTCCTTGCGCGCGGCGGCGCGCGAACCCAAAATCCAGACAGCCCGGTGCAAAAAAAAAAAAAAAAAAAGCTCCTCTTTACGTTTTTTTTTCTTGCTTCCGTTGGATCCTTGCGAATTTTTTTTAACGCCTTTTGCAAGGCGTTTTGTTCGCCCACGCTGCACATGCATTCGCGACCTCGCTGCACCAGGATAGAAAAGTGCGTTCATTTCGCGCGCGTTGGGGGAGGGGGTCAAAATTTTGAAGTCCGAGTTGGGGGTGCGTTTATTACGCGAGTGAAAAAAAAAGTCGAAATTTTGAGAGCCGACTTGGGGGGTGCGTTCATTACGCGAGTGCGTTCATTGTGCGAGTAAATACGGTATATATATATGGGTGGTTTCATCTCAAATCGTGCAGGCAAAAAGGGTCGAATTTTTAATTTAGATGAAAAAAATATATGTTATGGCGCCGTTTCTAAAACCGCAGTCGACACAAACCGCAAGTTCGTCGGATTTTTTGTTCTTGACTTATGAATTTTTAAAGATGCCGCGGCGAAAAGCAGTGTTTTTCACACCCGTCGTGGGTCGGATGTTTCGCTTGATCTCCCGCCATGGATTTTCAGTCCACATGATATTATCTTTTTTGAAGCACTCTGTGGACACATTTAAAAGGCTCCAATACCATGAAATAATTTTAGGCCTTTTGCTTTTTTTCTGTAAAAGTGTCAAAAACGTCTCCTCGGTCAATTGTTGACGAACTTTGACAATTAATTACTGGCGATCTACTTGAGTGACACCGATAATTTTTATGTCCACGGAGAGCCCAAAACACGCTCTTTATATTTATTATAAAATGCCTTGGCTGTATAAAATATCCTTTGCGGTACGTTTACGTTAATATTATAAAAAAACCAAAAAGTACCATTTTTGAAATTGATTTTCTAAAAAAAAAACATTTCTTATTTTTTTATTTTTTGTTCAAATGTAGATATGATAGTTTTCTACACGAAAATCAAGCCTAGAAAGTGTATATTTTGTTTGTATGTTCTACATTTAAGCATCAATATCGTACAAAAACGTGTTTTTACGGCTCGAAATGGACTTGCGAATTGCGCGTCTTCACAAGCTTGGAAATAGTTTTTTCTTTTTTTCAACGTTCCCACATAAAAATGAAATACAGTATTTCCACCCTGATATATTTATTATTTAAATTTTATTATAGGCGGCAGGCTACATCGGAGGAGTTCCAAAAAGAGAAAGCAACACTTCTTAACAGACCAGCATGTGTCGTAAATTTTTAACGTGTAGGAGTCGGCAGACGTCTTATTGATTTGGGGCCCTCATTGGCCTGCATGAACGTCCCGCCCTTTCGGAGCCAGCAGATGACCACGACCTTTCGCGCTCGTTGTGTTAGAAAGGACGGCCCGTGACAGTAAAGCGAGCAGCACACCCTGTGTCACGAGGAGTGAAATGGTACGATTTTGTCGTTGACGCGGCGAACAGTGACAGCCTCCCAGGAGGAGTCTGTCAGAGTATTGCACAAGGGAAAGCAAAGGAATCGTTGCCTGAAAGGATGAGGACACCACGGCCTTACAATGTCGACGGTCAACAACTGTTCTGCTAGCCAAAACAACGCCGCGTGCGCGCTAAAACCGGCGGCGCGGGACAGAAATCCCGCAGACGCACACACGAAGATGGGCCGGTTTCGTTAGGGATGTGGGGAAATTTGAAACCAGCCATCCGTCCATGCGTGAAACGATACCGCCTGTTTGCCCTAGCTTCGAGCGCCCTATCCTTACCTTGAAACGGCCGTGCTCTCTCTCCCTCTCCGGGGAGATCCGATAGCACCGAAGGGTTATCTATTAAACTTGAGGAAGAAAACGAGAAGGGAGTGTTTAAGTTTAATTATCCCCACCAACCCGCTCGTTCGGTCCTTATAAAGGGTTATCTCCTTTGGAAACAGCAAAGCCCGGAGACTGACATTAAAACGAGCGTGTTGGTAAATATACTCGTGTTTGTATTGTGCCCGGAGACTAGTTGGGTCGAAGTCAGCCTCCTTGCCAACTATAACCGTTTGTGAAGAGTGGGCTTCTCCCGAGATGAAACGTTAGCGCCGGCTGACATGTTCTTTTGAAAAAGGGAAGGGGAAAGAGAAAGTTTGAGTAACTGCAGAAACTACCTCGAAAGCTTGAAGCATAGTCTCGGTTACCTTCTCGCGCATCGCCTGCTCGAATCTATTCTTCACTTTCTTTCGTACAGCCACTGTTCCGCACAGCCGTCGTGGATGTGCGTAATACAGGGAGGAACAGATTCGAGCATCATCTGGACGCCGTCATTCTGCCAGACTTTAATGTCGTGGGACCGACTCGTGTGTGTTTCTTCGCCCCGCTGAACTTTGTTTCTCGGGTGCGGTTTTTTCTGAACGTTCTTTTTTTTTCTTCAATGTTTTTTTACTAACTGTTTGTTAGCACTGTTCAGTTGTTGGGTTTATTTCGTCATGGCGTAGCGGCCTGGCGGTGATGTAGAGAGCTTGTTCGCACGCATTTGGTTGCGTCCCGTTTAGGGAATGCCCGGGGGAGTTGGTTTTTGTTCTTGACATGTGCGGCTGAGTTTTCCCGTCTTTATTAAATTATTGATTTTTTGTTTTGTTTTACCTTTACGTGCCGTCGACTTCTTTGTCTGACTCTCCACCAGGCGTGGACCTATCGCCTTGCCACCGCTCGAACCTAAATACTTTTTTTAACGCAATTTTCGTTAAGATCGGAGTTGGGCACTTTAATTCCTATTTATTTATTTTTATTTCCTACCCCTCTCCATGACACACTCTCTGTGTGCTTCGGACCGTTTCTGTGTCATCACTTTTGTGTATTACGGAAGTGAAAGGACATTCCCTGGTGGCCTGTGCGATGTGCGGTGAACAAGCCCCAGTGTTTGGTTTCGTAAAGAATTGTATATAATATATCGACGATGTGGTGACTTTCTTTGTCTTAGTAATATGACAGCTAATAGCTAGTCGTGCTAGTTTACTTTGAAAGGTTTATAAATCGAAACAATACAACGTCTGTGCCTTTTGGTTATTGAAAGTCTACTAGGCCTGCTGATTTGGTTAGATATGTATCTCATAGTTCCCGCTCTTATCAAAACATACATAAATATTCAATACCACAAAATCCGTTTATAATTGATTACAAAATTCAGAAGAAGATTCAAGAAAACTTTTTCAAAATTCACAGAGACGCATCGGTCGCTATGTCTGACTTAGGTCTTGCAAAACAAAGACGTCTTTTTCCGATATTGAGGCCTAAATATAAAACATGCAAACAAAATATACACTTTCTAGGCTTGATTTTCGTGTAGACAACTATCATATCTACATTTGAACAAAAAATAAAAAAAAAAATAAAAAATGGGTTTTTTGAGAAAATCAATTTCAAAAATGGTACTTTTTGGTTTTTGCATAATATTAACGTAAACGTACCGCAAAGGATATTTTATACAGCCAAGGCATTTTATAATAAATGTAAAGAGCGTGTTTTGGGCTCTCCGTGGACATAAAAAATATCGGTGTAACCCAAGTAGATCGCGAGTAATTAATTGTCAATGTTCGTCAACAATTGACCGAGGAGGCGTTTTTGACATTTTTACAGAAAAAAAGCAAAAGGCCTAAAATTATTTCATGGTATTGGAGCCTTTTAAATGTGTCCACAGAGTGCTTCAAAAAAGATAATATAATGTCGATTGAAAATCCATGGCGGGAGATCAAGCGAAACATCCGACCCACGACGGGTGTGAAAAACACTGCTTTTCGCCGCGGCATCTTTAAAAATTCATAAGTCGAGAACAAAAAATCCGACAAACTTGCGGTTTGTGTCGACTGCGGTTTTAGAAACGGCGCCATAACATATATTTTTTTCATCGAAATTAAAAATTCGACCCTTTTTGGCCTGCACGATTTGAGATGAAACCACCCATATATATGTATATATATATATATATCCGTTTATACCTAAAAATGAAGTCTGCGCTGTGGCATTATGCAATGCAAAACGTCATGCTTGCATTGCGTAATACTACAGCGCAGACTTAATTTTGAGATCTAAACAGATGTTCCGCGTCATAATTCGCTGAGCTGATTCCGTAGATCGCAGAGATTGACTGACGGTTTCGCGAGTAAGTAGACGCGCAGGCATTTCTTAGAGTACGTTTTGCGCTTTGCGTGCGGCGTACGCTTATTTGCAGAAATTGCGTGCGTACGCAAAGAGTCTTTGCGCTCCTCCAAGGTGGATTCGTAATGAGAAGTTGGCTAAAGCCAAGACGAGCACAGTTAAAAAAAACGGCGGCTCTCAGGACCATGGCTGCGGCCACTTTGGTGGCGTCGTGAGCGCGACGTCAGCGGCATCCTCGCGACTGCGATTTTCAAGACGGGAAGACATTGCACTCGGTTTGGAAGACCCAGTAAGGTGGGCAACGATCACCAGCAATTTGGTCTTTGCGACGCGCGAACATTTCTCGGCGTAGGTACGGTGTGCGAAGGTCAGTATACACGAGACCTCTCTTGCCCAGGCAACGCAGGCGGACACGACCGGTCAAACCGCTCGCGCCGCATTCTCATGTTTAAGCAAATCTAAAATGTTACTCTGGACCAAGAAAACTTTTTTTTTTCTCAAGTTACAGCATTTCGTGTGGTAAATAAAAATTGCGACCATCTTGGTGCCGTTGCAAGCGCCAGATGCTTGGGCTTTTGCGTCGCGGCGGAGAAACGCTATTCTAATACTGTCTTGCGTAGCGTGCGCTAACGCAAGCGCTAAATTTAGCGCTAGCGTGCGTTAAAATTGCGTACGTTATTCTAAAACTCCCTAAAGTCACAACTCGGACTGCGTTTTTTGGTCGAAAATGTATTTCGGCCTCGTCATTCGCTGAGCTACCTCCCTAAGTTGCGCTGATTGGGTCTCCTAGTGTTGTGAGGGAAAGTAGGCGCACGGGCTTTTTTTAGAGTGTATACACACTAAGAAATGCCTGCGCGTCTACTCACCCACAAAACACTCAAAGAGCCAATCATTTCGATCTAGAAAATCAGCTCAGCGAATGATGAGGCGGAACATCCGTTTAGGACCTCAAAATGAAGTCTGCGCGGTGGGATTACGCAATGCAAAGCGTTATGATTGCATAGCGTAATGCCACAGCGCAGACATCATTTTGAGGTCTAAACAGATGTTCCGCCGCATCATTCGCTGTGCTGATTTCGCAGATCGCAGAGATTGGCTCTCTGAGTGTTTTGCGGGTAAGTAGATGCGCAGGAATTTGTTAGAGTGTAGGCGTCAGTTCACCCACGGCATTCAAAGCCATTATAATTATGTATACTGAATCGGGCGTCTGGTTCTGGATGCTTTTCTTCACTATTACTCGGAGGCTTTAGAAAGTTGCTTTCATTTGACCTTGCATTTGTCTCCCGCTCAGAACTTAAAAAAAAAAAAAGCGATTGCCACAGATGCATCGCCCGTGATCAACCTCACTGATCATCTACGAATTTGTTCAGGTTTCCCCCTATCCCAAACTTTCCAGGAAAACCAGAGAGAAAATCAAAATGACAATTTTGGAGTTGCGCTATGAGCATATGACGAATCGACATGTGAAGAAAGAAAGAGATTTTTTTTCTCTCTCTTTTTTTCATTCTCGTTATGCGAAAAACTCGTCGATCACAATTGTTATTTCTCCTTCTCGTTTGTGTACTTATCTGTGGTTTAAAAGGTTTGGTTTCGTTCAATTGTTTCGGTCGGGTTCTTTCCTGTGCTTTTTTTTTGTTTTGTTTTGTTTTCTGCTGAACAAACGGGAAAGGTTATGAATCTCCTTTTTTTATGGTCTGTATGCGGTAAACTCTGCGTTCCCAAATGACGTTGTTCCTCTGAAGAAAGAGTAAGTAAACAGGCGATCTGGTTGATGTTACACATTCTTGAATAAACACGGAGACGACGGACGAAGAAGGGGACAAACACAAAGCCCCTGAATGGAGACGGTTTGTGTTTGTCCCCTTTGCCCGACGCCTTCAGTTTTTTTTTTTTTTTTTTTTAATTGTTCTTTAATTTGGTTGTGCATCTGTGTGTCAGAGGACTTAGGTTTTGTTTGAACTGTTTCGGTCGGGTTTGCCTCATGGGCCCACTGTTTGAGTTCATGTCTTTGCTTGTTCAAAACGCACCTTAAAAAGAAAGTTTTTTTTTTTTGTATGTGTTTGCGCGCTTTTGTTTTACGTTGTTGACGACCTTAGGAGAAGAGTATAAATGCGTTGTATAATATATATTTTGTTAGCTGAGTTTGAGACGCTTGTCTGTCAACTTTCTTGTTTTTTTTTTCTAAAATATCTTCAAGTTTCCTTCCCAGTCTTAGGGTTAAAATATCGTGAAAAAAGTTGTCCCTCGATTTCCGCATAATGACGTCATAGAAATGTCATGCAGTCGCCTGTCGGGATCCTGGCGGTGTCCCAGCAGGGGTGCTGAATGTGGCAGACGCCTGTTCTGCTGCAGGACGCTCCCCAGTGTGGCGGTCTACGGAAACTTCGGCAGAAGTTGGGACGCTGCGACGACAGCGACACTCACGTTCGCTCGTGCTTTTCCCCAGCATTTTTACAACCAACCGCCAGGATCGCGACATCCGACAGTATGACACACCAGGAAGTTTGCAAAGGGTGAACGCTACGCCCTACATTGCGTTCCGATGGCTTCGATATGTGCTACGTTTACGCACACATATTTGAGCATGACGCAGTCAAAGCGCACTCTGGCGATACCGTAGTCACGTGCCTCACTCCGTTGTTTTGATTGGCCCGCAGGGGCCGTAGCTTCCGCCGTGCTGGCATCTTATACGCCCACGGCTTCCTGGCTATACCCAGCATTTCTTGCTTCTGACACTAGGCTAAGCGACGCCGCCAAAGGAATCGCTCACGTTTAAACAATGCAGCCGTCGCTTCCAGGCATACCCAGTGTTTCTTGCTTCAGACGCCAGATAGCGCCAAACCAGACAGCATTGCAGGTTGTCAACACGTGGACTCTCACTCTGCTGGCGCCGCCTGGTCGTCGTATGTTGCCTATAGGGGCATCTCACGCGACGTACTTCCGGCTCGAAATCTCGCCAGACGCCATGTTGATGAAAGTTTAACCTATGTCTTTCTACGCGAAAAAACTGTCTTCCTACTCCCGCAATTTTTTTTTTTTTTTTTTTTTAAGTTGGGGTTGTTAATGGTTATTTTCCCTAGTTTCGTGTCCGTGGGCAAATAAATCTCGACAGAACCCTCTCGACAGCTACCGCCATCTATGAGGGACGGCGGCAACCAGACAACCGGCTTTTCGGTTGTCTGGTTGCCGCTGTCGCTTATACATAGTGGCAGATAGTACAGCTCCGCTGCTTTTCCTTCTTCACCTGAGTGGAAAGGTTGTATTTTTGTGTGTGTGTGGTTTTTTTTTTCGTTATGGTCGATTGCGTCTTCAGGAGTAGTTGGTGACACAAAGAAGCATCATCTAGGATTCGATCTTTATACATACTGGTCTTTATTCGTACTTAAGACGAGCCGGCGATCGAGAAGTCGACCCGTCGGTAGCCATAAATGCCCCAGTAGATACCGCCCGGGCGACACCGAAAGGAAAAAAATATCGGAATAAACTTAGATTTATGCAACCAAAATACATCTCCGATTGTACTTGCTGAGTTTTGTCATCGACGGAGCCACTCGTCATGCTTCAATGTTTCACCAACACCAAAAACGGCGCACATAACTAAGCGCCCGCGCGTCAACAAAGGGCGAAAGCGGCAGATGTTGTCCATCGACATGTTTGAACGTGGCTTACCGGAAGAGGAACGGCGTTTCCTGGAACCGGCCTACAGGGTGGACCTCCAGTGTGGCTGACAAACGCCCTCGACCGCGTTCTACGCAAATTAGGGTATTTCTTTTAAATCTAGAACCACGTCTCTGTCGGGCCCCAGGTGAACTAATTTGGCAATGCCCATTGGCGAGTGTCCGGTAAGTGACTCAATTGCCTCCCGATCGGGGAAGAACGGGCGACACAGCAGCCGTAAAATCTCCGAGGTACCGCGGATATCCCTCCCGTAAGCAAAATCAGTCAGCGCTTCCCTCCTTCAGAGCTCGTGCAGATTGCTGCAAGAGCTGGACTTGATGCCACCGGTGCTGCTTCCCCTGCGGAAGATCCTCTCGATGAGGCTCCGGCAGCGGCTGCCGGAGCCCAGCGAGCTGCTGCTCCGGCGCGCTCTGGGCTTGCTCGACTGCGAGGGCTCGCCCACGTTCAGGCGTCGCTGGGCCTTGAGCCGCGTCTGCGTCACCACGCCCACGAGCAACTCGTCCACGTTCAGGCTGATGCCCGCCGACGTCTCGGTGAACTTGCACTTGTAAGAGGAGGCCGTCGATTGTCCCTCTGCGGCGAGATAAGTGTCACCGGTCGGAAGACATCCCCGAGACAAGGCCTGCACATTACGTCATCGTTACAGGATCCCCGACTTCCCCAAAGACGCGCTAAAGCTCGAAGGGAGTGGGCCGCGGCAGACGCCTGCATGAGACGTTGCAAGGCGCGAAAAAAAAGGGCTCTGCGTTAGCAGAGCTGCGTGGATACACTGCTATTGACCTTAGAGGGGCCTCGCCTCTGCACGCTCGTGTTCCATGCACTGCGTGCAAACACGCTAATATCTTTTACTTCCTACAACCGCTTAAAGAAGTTCAAATTATATCATATCACATCATTCGAAGGGTCGGAGGGCCTCGGTGCACGTTACAAAGGTGAAGACGGAGGCTAAAGTCAGCCGAGGCTACACGAAACTCCTAATCGTCTTCATTTGACCTCCGGAATCACGCATATCGAGACTATTTTTCAATTTAGTGCACGGAGGCTGCATAAAATAATTTTCACTCAAGCCCCTCTTTCCCGGAGTGTGACGTAATATCAGAAGTTTTCGGAACTTCCGCTCTCGCGCATCTTCAGCGCCTATCAAAGCTATGCACCCGCACTATTGCTAACTTCAAAAGGGTCAGAAAAAGACGCCACGACATGTGTCAGTGCGGGGAAATATACCTGCCAAGCTTGCAAATGCACGCGCTGCCCACACGAGCGACACCGCTTGGCGGCCCAAAAGATCCTAGTTTGACGTAACGACTGGGACGATGTTTTTCGTGTTTTCTTGCGCTTAGTTACATCTTCGGGGACAACGAACGTGATATTCAGATTCACGAGATAAATATACACTAAAATTCACCTCTAACTCGTTTTTTTTTTTTTTTTTTTTTTTTAAGAACCTTTTTAGCTTTCTTTAGACGGGCGGTGCCACGATATTCAGTCGCAATGTTTTTCGTTTTACACGAGCTTACTGGCACAGAACCAAAGTATACTCGTGTAAGCAACGCCAATGACCAAGAAACCTTTTAGTGGCGCTGTAACTTCAAAAATAAAAGAGATCGTTTTTTTTTTTTAATTTTTCTTTCGTAAAAGTTGATGACGTAGTTGGGAGGTCGCAGTGTTGCATAGTCCAACATTAGCATCACCCACCAGTGACGATATTTGAATGCGACTCATAGATTGGAGCCGAGTATTGCGTGAGCATGCGATTTGGGCTCGGGTCAATCAAATAGCTCAACAAGCATTCGGGTAGTGGCGATCGTGTCCAATCGCTGCTGCAGTGACGACTATAGCCGAACTCTAAGAATGTTTGGAACTCAGCTCGTGTCCTGTACCTTGGCAACAGCAGCGAGTGGCTATGAAAAACACTGGCGGCATATAGACCGACACGCGGAGCGGCTCTGTTTACCAACACGGCTGGAAGGCCGCGCATGCGCGGTAGCTATGTGGGCAAAAGCGCCCCGGCTCTGTGTTTTCGCCAGTGTGTTGTGTGGCGTGCGCTCGTTGTTGACGTTGTAGGAACGCTTCTAGCTTTATTTGTGAGTCGTATTTCCTGACAACGTATGTCGTATGCTATGCCCGACTATTTAAGCTCGCTGCCCGAGCCTGAACGGCAGCGGTATCGAAACAAACCGTGCGTAGACGGCGTTGCCTACGAGGAACTGTACGCCGTAAACAAGGCCTGCTGGATTTCCGACGTGAAGTTGCTGCCACCAAACTCGACGGCTCACGTCGTCGTTTATTTAGCTTTTTTTTTTTTTGCCAAGCCAGTTCACGGCCGACACGGTGCAGGCGTACAAGTGTCTCGAGGCCTACGGTTACTTCGAGTCGGTTTCCGCACTGCCGGCGGGATCGGCAGACTGTAGGTCTGCGGAAGTGTATTTATTAATTAAATAAACACACACAGCGTCTTGAAGTCAAGGTGTGATATTTTTGCTACCCCCACGACCACAAGGAATGACAAGCAGTAACGCTTTGTCCGTTCTGCAGTCTTGGCGGTAACAGGTTACAAGTAACAGGGTTACCAGGTACGCGTTACTTTTTTCAGTAACGTAGTAACCTACTCGCAGTCTTGTACACGTTACTAAAAAAAAGTAATCGATTACAATTACTATTACTCTTGGCTAAAAAGTATTCGATTAGATTACTTGATTACTCGACGGCAAAAGTAATTGGACATTACTTAAAGAAGTAATCGTTACTTTTCCGATTACTTTATTGTATGAAGACACATCTTTAGCGCTCATAACAATGAACTGCTTGCAACCTATATTTCACATTTGCACAAGTATTGAAGAAGAAAAACTGGCTCCCTCTTCGTGGTCGTTGCACCTTCACAATGCGGACAAAAGCATGGAATTCGTTTGAAGACGCTTAATGATTTGGGCGTTCGCCAGTGTGTGTGTGTGGGGGGGGGGGGGGGGGGGAGCGGAGGGAGTTCTAGATCTTGTTAAGCTCGAGCAAGGGTTGTCGCTCAAAGTTTGCGTCGCTCATTTTATTATTCACATGTCGATGAGCTCGCATGTTATACAAAAGAGCAGCAGCTCCAGGATTTGTAACGGATCATGTGTAGTATCCATCAGCGGAAGAGATCGCCCCGACCACTTCCCAACTCGAAACCATGCTTGCACAAAGACCACGTAGGAGAAATGGAGAAATATTTCAACCGCATTTGTTATATTTTGCATCCGCTTTAGGCATTCTTCGGTTCTGGTTCTCCTACGGGCTGCGAGCAGGTACCGTAACCAGGATTGTTTTTTTTTTAGTTATGTGTGTGTGTGCGTGAGGGGGCTAGTTTGAACGAAGGACTTACAAAGCTACATTCTGCTCCCTCAAACTTCGCCCTGAATGGCCTTTGTCTCGCCCTGAGGCTTGCCTAGGGCTTCCCACTCCCAGTCCCAGCTCGAAAAAAAAAAAACGAACATTCCACAGAAACTGTGCATAGAAAGAGATTGACCTCGTTTCCTACACCTCCGCAAAAATCGTCATTTTTTTCCGTTCGAAAAAAAAAATGTATTTCTGTCATTTCATAAAACAAAAGGCATATGCCGGGGGGGGGGGGGGGGGGGGGGGGGGAGGGGGGGGTCCCGCGGACAAATTGTAACGGTTACAAGTAATTTTATTACTTCAAAAAGTAATCAGATTACTCTTGTGATTACTGACTAATAAAAGTAATCAACTGATTACAAAATTACTCCAAAAAGTAATCGATTACAAGTAATTTGATTACTTGTAATGCGCACGGTACAAGTCTGCCTACTCGTTACTTTTTTGACACAGTAATGGGTAACGTACTTACGTTACTATTTCTAGTAACGTAGCTACGTTACCCGTTACTACTTCCCAAGTCTTAAAGAAATTACACTTCATTTTTTCCGTGTTTTAGGCGTCAAGCCATGTTTTTCTTTGCGTTTTTTCTCCTGAGTATTTAGGTGAAACCGTAAAAAGAGATAAAGTAGTTATGTTCAGTTTCTGCGTGAACATAATGTTTGATGTATGAGCTTATGCATACCTGTATCGTCAAAACCGTAAAATGTGTTAAATCATAATTTAAAAAAAGTAACGCAGAAGTAACGTGCGTTACTTTTTATTGGTAGCGGTAACTCGTTCCTTTTATTTGGAGGCAACGTAGCTCAGTAACGCGTACCTTTTATTTGCAAGTAACGAGTAACGAACGTATTTCGTTACTTTTTTTCGGTAACGCCTACAACACTGCCGTTCTGTCGCCGATCCCCTTCTGCTGAGTTACACGGGCGTAGCGAGCCTCCGACGAGCGCTTGGCCGGTGCTTTGTGCGCAAACACTGTGGAAACCAAATTCCGGGTGGTTTTGATCAGACAACGGTTTCCCTGCACATACGCAAGCCTCGGGAAGGAGATTGAAATGGTAGCCGCACTTGCCTTCAAGAAAGTGCTTGCCGCACAAACAATCGTTCGCGCGAGGCGACCATCTTTTCGATCCACGGATATTGTCCACCTTTATGCCTTTCAGAGTCTGCCGGGAACTTGTGAAAACTCAGTCCACTACTTTTCTTGTACCTTTCGGTGCAATTAACGGCAACACAGCTTCGCGGCATGCAGAAATGCTATGACGCCCATGCGAAACGCGCGCACTTTTGCCCACACCACCCGGCTCCGGCGCGATCGCAGCGCCGCCGCAGCTCCGTGACGTCAAGCCCGCGTGTCGGTCCATAATCAGCTTCATGTCACGTGGCCGCCTGTTCTGGCTGCGAGTTGAGAAGAACGCTGCTCGTTTTTCTTTAATTCTTTTTTACGACTACCACTGCACAAGGAGAAATTACATACTGGCAATAAATGGCACGAATTCATTCTACGTGCTATTTACGCGAAATGCAAAAAAAAAAAAAAAAAAAAGAAAAGAAAACGTTTATACGCTCTTTATATTATGCACATACTAAAAAAGAAACAAAAAAATTTAGTTATGACATGCGAATACATTTGTTGTAGACGTTGGTTTCTAAAATCCTTTTCGCTCTAGATCCGGACAACTGGTGTATTTTTCGAAAAAAGGCGGTCACCTTCGGTCGACACCTGCTGGCAGCGCACCAGGTCGCACTTGTTAGCCACCAGAATGACGGCTTTGGAGGTCATCTGGCTGCTCTTGCGCAGCTCGAACAGCAGGTCGACGGCCACCTCGAAGCTGCGGCGGTCGGTGGACGAGTAGACGACCAGGTAGGCGTCCGGCTCGGCGAGGGCCGCCCAGGCCAGTACAGCCGTCACGAAATCGTCGCTCCGTGAACCGGATGACAGTGGATCCTGGTCAACCGACACGCTGGGCGGTCAACGTGGTGTGACCAGAGCAGGGCCATATAGGGACAACGCCAGCACCAGGGAGGGAGGCTCGCATCGCGAGGGAGCAAATTCCTGACAACTGCTACACTACTGCGTATGCGCACAAGAGAGATTCGCGCCAGCGGCGTGACGCTATAGCCCCGTGTTGGTCTATACTTGCTCATTCTGAATCAGGATATCGAAGCGGATGGACAAGTGGTACAATCAACTGGATTGTATTCATCTTAATTTTTAAACAACGGCTCAAAGAAACATAGACATGTAGTTTGGTTAGTCTCTCCTTGTAATAGCAAGAGCGTAGAATGAAGGGTGTGAAATGGCATCGAAAGCCTGTTCTAAGCTAACGCGTTCGCGCCAAGCGGCGCTGCAAGCTCCTGCGTATACTGCACGCTGACGCTCTCGCCCACGTGATCGTTACACCGCCACTTGTACGACACCTCCATGATGATCTAGGATTATCTAGATACCCTAGGCCCTAGGGGCTGTTGCCTTCTAGTCCACCACAACGTGGCTAACAGCGCTGAATGTTCACTGAATGCCGAACCGGCATCCGTTTTGGTCTCGAACACAAAAAAAAAATGAATGAAATATCGTCTTTTTCTTTCTTTCCAACTGACCACAAAACAAGTTGCGGCGTAATTTTGCCGGTCGTGACGTACTCTGGCTCAGGAACCGGAAGTTCTCCAGGCAGTTGGAGAATGGGAGTGTTAGCGGCGGCGAGTTGGGGGGGGGGGGGGGGGGGGGGGGGGTGCGCCAGGGTAGGTTTTACTGCGCTGATGGCGTTGATGTCACCTACGTATTGTCTGAATCGGCGCCCCTCATCCCTGCGATAGCTATGGACACATTGCAGCTGAGCGAAATTCCATTAGATATGTTGCGCTACAGTGACAGCATGGAACTAGTCCCATACGCCGGTATGCCTGTTGGGGAGTGCGGCGAGTCTTCCGGCGAAGACTCCAGTTCCTCATTGGAATCGGACGATGAGAAGTGGGGCGGCTTCAAAGTACGGGATGGTAGGTTACATTTCGGCCGTATATTCAGATGCACGGAAGTAACAGAGATATAAAATGTTTTGTTTCTTTGAAGGTGCACTTGCAAGTGGTGCATATTTGCGCCTCCCGCTCGAGAGTGCTTCTGCTGCCGGGAGTGCGCCGCCGCCGCCTCAATTCAAACCGACGGCCGCATTCGCGGAGAACACTGTGAATGTGGCTGTAATCACGCTCGGTGGTAAAATGTTCCGAGCATACACGAATGACCGTTGACCCCGAGTCCCTCAAACCGATGAGCCTGCACCAAGTGCTTCGACGCGGTTCATCGAGTGGCAAGCGGTGAAACTGCAACTATTTCTTTTTAACCACCGGACTGGAGAAACTGCAATTCGGGCACTCCGGTACACTGCAGCCTTTCGACTATGGCCAATGAGCGATCGATCACAAACAATGTAAACACTACTCGAGCAGCCAGAAAACGAGTCTGCTCTGAGAAGAAAGCGCGAGGAGCAAACCCGTTCAGCAGACGACGCTCGTCGGCTGACTGCGCAGGCGCAGTAGGGTCTTTCTCTTGCTTCGTTTACCACACGATAGATGGCGGTTGGTTTTGAGCATTGTCAAATTTGGCAATTTTCGTCACATCTCTAATTATGCTACAAAATGTGGATCTGAATATTATTTAACAACACTTTTAGGAAACATTCGCCGGCTATTTATTGTTTACGATCGCGGTGCTGGTGAGGTAGGCTCTTACCCAATAGGCGACGTGGATTTGTCTGACGTGCTGCGGTTCCGCGGATGACTCGCAGTGAAAAGGCAGAGAGCTTTCGAAGGAAAGAAGGCGCAAAAGAGTTCGGTTTTCTTTTAAAAGTTCTATAGCGATGAACATTTTTTTAGGCTCCCTATTTTTGTGTTTTTGTGTTTCTTTTCACACCTTTTACGACGTGCGGTGGATGAAATTCGATTTCAGAATCGTTACTTCCGTAAACGCTATTCTTCTTGGCAGACTTGTACACGTTACTGAAAAAAAAAGTAACCGATTACAATTGCAATTACTTCACTCCAAAAAGTAACCGATTACAATTAAAATGTCAGCCTCAAAAAGTAATCGATTACTTTCCACGTTACTTTTCATTCGACTTTTTTTTATAACGGTAGATAATCCTTGAAATCTCGAGCTCAGTTGTTCCAGAAAAAAAAAATAATAAAGCCTTGATTGTTTTTGTTTCAAGCTGAGTGAGTGAGGCCAACACACCCAATCCCTCTCGTGAAAAAAAAAAGAAGAAGAAAAAAAGAAAAAGAGCTTTGTTTAAATACATCACTCGTAAGAGGCTAGATAAGGTCATTTTTCATGCCCGGATGTAGTCTCCGGTGTACAAAAAAAAAAAAAAAAAAAAGAAATGTACTCAGGGAACAAAGCATAGTGAAGTCTCCTACTAATCATTGAAATCCCGTGCTTAGTGATTTTGAAAGAAACAAAATATTGACCGTTGCCTAGGGTTGAGTGACTCCAGCACATCTAACCCCTCCCCCTGCCCTCCCCCCTCCCTCCCCCCCCTCCCCCCCCCCCCCCTCAAAAAAAAAAGGAACTGATTGTAATTGTAATGGGTAAGTTTGTAATCGGTTCTAGCAAAAAAATAATTCAATTACAAGGATCGTTACTCCTTAAAAGAAGTAATTGAAGCGTTACAAAATTAAAGTAAATATAATCGATTACAAGTAATCCATTACTTGTAACGCGTTACGCACAAGTCTGATTCTTGGGCACATCGGGCGCTCGCACTTACCACAATTTTGCCGAGCGTTGCCGGTTGATCGACGATAGAGAGTTCGAACTCCTCACCATCCAAGAGAACGCTCACAGTTTGCACCGTGTCCTCGTCTGAAAAAAAAAAAAAAAAAAACATGACGAAGCGAGCTTTTTTTTCCTTTTTTTTTTTTTGCTTGAGTAAGTGAAAGCTGTATATACATGGCTTGAACTGACGTCACGTCAGCTGCCATTGTGGTGGCCTTGCTACTAGGCGCGTACCTTAGGCAGCGCACATTTCGCGCCATCAAATTAGTTTTTCTACAGTCAACAACAAGTAGGAATGTTCACCAGCATCGTGCGATGACGTCAGGAGCAAGCCACGTATAAAACTTGAAAGGGAACAAATGTTGTATGATTGATTGTAGCAGCGCGTGACGCTATAGACAATTGCAAGCATGGCGCCACAAGTGGTGCCCCATGCGTGCAAGCGCGTGCAACGCGCGGGTGAACGTAGCTTTGGCAAGCTCGTAATCGCACGGGCGTGCCTGCTCGAGCAGAGACATGGCGGCGGCCAGTCGCCCAGCTTGCAATCGTCTATAGGAAGCCTGTTAAAACGGAGGTTCGGGCGAGTTGGTTGTTCATGACTAACAAGGAAAAAGCGCACCCTCAAAACAAGCACTCTAAAAATTTCATGCACACAAAAGAAAGAGCCACTTACACAGCGCTGTGTAAGTGGCTCTTTCTTTTGTGTGCATGAAATCTTTAGAGTGCTTGTTTTGAGGGTGCGCTGTTTCCTTGTGAGCTATAGGAAGTATTCCCTGGCGGCCATTAGCGATGTGCGCGACCAAAAGCGTCGCTGCGGTCAGCTTTCCACGATTGGCCAAATCATGGGCATATGAGCATTGTCAGATTGTCAACTTTGACGGGGTTAGGTTCGGATTGCGATGGCTCCTAGCTTCCACTGTGCTTTTTAAGCACACCACCGAACTCGTCGTCGCCTCTAATGGTAAGTAGCCAGGATAACAACTGGTGACGTCACGGCGAGGCAAATCCCAGTCGTGACGTCACGGATGGACACCATAAGAGGGCGCCACCGAAACATCTTGGCGCTAATAGCTGTGTTCTCGACTGCTGAGCGCGTGCACGCGGATGACAAGCCTCCACATTTCTTTTGCC